>NC_031775.1:18549714-18772549 GCF_001522545.3 Parus major
AAATCACACTGGCAAATCACACTGGCAAATCACACTGTAAATCACACTGGTAAATCACACTGGTAAATCACCAGTTCCCCAAAGTTTGTGATGATTGCCATGAGAATCTCTGAGAGCTGACTCAGCTGATCTCATGGACTTCTCTCTCCTGAGCCCAGCCCAGGACATGCAGCACCCGCACGGTCCCCACTGCCCAGGAGCACAGCCAGCCCAGCCCAGGCCCAGGGGGAGGAACAGCATCTCCTCCTCTGGCAGTGAGGACAGGCCATGCTGGGCTTCCACTTTCTGGGGAGCAGGCCAGCAGCCTCCCCTGCCACTCCACAGGGTTCCTGCAGCCATCCTGCCCAGCTGCACTCTCTTCCCTGGCAGCCCAGAGCTCCCCCTCGCATGAATTATGTGGATTTTGAGCCAGTGTCAATGACAGAGATAAGAAAAATATTAAGTCTGATTTCTCAAAGTGAGGCTGCTATCAGTATCACACAAGAGAATGACAAATCTTTCATTGCTGGTTGTAGCAGAATTTTAATTATTTTTCAAATAAATACAATGCTTAGATTTATATTTTGCTTTTATAACCATTAGTGAAATTTTTACATAATCATTAAAGTTATTTTTCAAGGTATATAAGAACACTCTATATAAAAATACTTCTTTAAATAAAACATTCAAAACCACATTTTTAGATCTTTGAAATGCTGTAGATCTTATTATATTTTATAATTCAAAAAGGAAAAGGTTAGCAGCACAGGTATTTCATTATTCTTTCCAAGCATACATTCATTTAAATGTCTCATTTTTGAGGGTTTTTCCCCTTGGAAGATCTTAATTTTATCATTTAAGCCAATGAGACTTCAATAAAGGCAATATAGAAAGAAAAACACCTCTGGTATTATTATATTCACATATAAGTGTTTATTACTGAAGAGTAATTTAGACTTTAAAGTATGTTTATACTTAAAACAATAAAAATAAAACCAAACTGCAAATATCATGTTTGACATTTAAAGCACCTTCTGGACATCACCTTCTTTCTCCCCCACTGCAAACACATTCCAAAATCATACAGTGATTTCAAGTGTATTGATTTTTGGTTGCTCTATCTGCTACATCTGCTTGCCCCAGATGTAAAATTGCTAAATGCAGTTCCTGCTGACTAGGAAAGAAGTCATTAATGCTCTGAGCTTCTAAAACAATAACATCCAGGAAAATACAAAATTTTAAATCAAATATCTGGACAGCAGAACCTGTTGGCCACTAGTGAGAACTTTGGTTATAAAACTCCATTTTCTTCTCATGGAGGTACCTGAGACATCCTCAAAATTTCCTGAGACTTTTGCCAAAAAACATGAGAGGTTAATTATACCCTTATCGATACTGGGTTTTCATCCCAAATCTGCTCGTTGATAAGTGGTTCATTTCTTGTTCCAATGGAAGTAGCAAGTATGTAATATGGGCTCTGTCATCTATTTCCATACAGATTTCTTAAACTCTTCTGACAGTGGAGAAAGGAGTTGTGTCTGACAGGACACAGCTGTGATTTACAGGACCAAGGCCTATACCTTGAACAAAACTAACCATTGGGGCATCAGTAATTTTTACTTCCATGTGCAAACCACCGTAGTCCTTCCAAAAAGAGACCAAATCTGTCAACTTCTATTTTTTGTCCACCATTTGTCAGACTCTGTGCTCCTGCTCCTTTGTGAACCACAACAAGAAGGAGCAAACACATTATGTCCCAGAAAAAGAATACAGAGGGAGATGGATCATGGAACCACAGAATAGTCTGGCTTGGAAGGGACCCCAAAGACCATTTAGTTCCAACCTCCCTGTCGTGCAGTTCTGTTCAGTGGACAAGGCTGCTCAAAGCCCTGACCAACATGACCTTGAATCCTGCCAGGGATGGGGCATCCATAACTTTTCTGGGCAACCTGTGTCAGTGCTTCACCACCCTCACAGTAAAGCATTTCTTCCTAATACCTAACATAAATCTTTCCTCTTTCACTTTAAAGCCCTTGCCCCAGGTCCCATGCTGCTTTTCTGTAGGCCCCTTTTAGGTACTGGAAGGTTCTATAAAGTCTTTCCAGAGCTGAAGTTAAATTCTGCCCAAATGAAAAGGGGTAACTTTGTTGTGTGCGCATTCAGAAGAGGGCCTGAACTTCTTTTACATTTCTTGCCATCCCACTCAGTTATATTATTAGTTGGTCTCTGCCTGCAGTGATAAAAATGGTATTTAGGTCAATGTGTTCTTTGTTAATTGCATTAGCCACGTCCCTAAGACTTAGGCTTCCTCTTCTCTCAGCACTGCCTTTGGCTATAAACATGTGGTCTTTAAATATATGTCACTATTAACAGTGTGCTTAATCTGTCAGGTGAGATGGATAGAGTCTGTTTTAGACAGACTAAGATAATCAGTGGAATGCTAATTACAAAATTCACCTGGATAGCAAGACCCCTTTTTTATATAGAAACACAAGACAGTTTATATGCTACTTTTTATACTGAGTCTTCAAAAGCAGAGGCAAGAAATAATTTGTGTTCTGTTTATGAGTTGTAATCATACTCAATACTTTTCTTTCAATGTCTGCAAAATATTTTGGAATTTTATTTTGCAAATAGGATCATTTTCCCTTGGGAAAAAATTAATATTATATTGGCTTTTATCTTCCAAGGGTTTTTCTATCTGTGTTTAAATCACCTTCTATTAATTTTTCCTCATGTGGTAGCAAAGATCAGGACAGAAGTGTGTTCAACCCCACACACGTGTACACATATCCTGAAGCAGATTTAATGAACAGAAAACTGCTTCTGCCTTGGAAACAGAAAATTTCTGTACTTGTAGCGTGGCTAAGTCCAGCAGAAGGAGCTGCATTACTTTAACAAGGGGCATCAAAATCAAAAGACCTTTGAGAGGTCTATATTCTGATATAAAGAGAAATGCCTTCTCCTTGTTTGTTTACAGAATATCATTGGATTCTACAAACTAGCTAAAACCCAGGCAGCCAGCTGATAATGAACTGAGGAATTCCAAACCAGCAGAAACTAAGAGCTTCCCTTAGCTAAACTAAAGTTTTGAGTTTATTTTTTTTTTCTCCCCAAAGATACTTACTACATTTTGAGCAGGAAATAAATAACCTGAAACTATTTGCTAACTGTTCAGCTTTGAAAGATAATATTTGTTGTGAAAGCCTGGAGCCTGGGGCTCTGTGGAATCCTTGTCAGAGGCCCTGGTGCCCCCTCACCGCGCTGTGCCCGTCACCGCTCGGTCCAGGCAGTTGTGGGGTAGCGTTCCAAGAGGGCATTCCTCAGCTGGGCTGTGTGGATCTTGTCTCTGGTCTCCACAGTGCAGATGACCTGGAAAAAGAATTAGGACCATTCCAGATGGCATGGCAGCAAGCTCAGACAAAGTAATTTCCAACTTAATCCTAAAATATCGGATATTTTTATCAGTCCTAAATAAAAACTCTGTCCCTCACATCTGCTGTCTATGCAGGTAAGAAAACTGACATTGCAGACATCTGGGGCTCTTCCAGCCCATCTGCATGGCCATAAAACCTTCCAAAAACCCTACTTTATTGCCTTCAAGGTTTAAACAAGACAGGCTGATTCTCTTCTGGCTCCTGGGCAAGGTACCTCTCTGCTCTTGGCCTCCCTGAAGACATCTGTTAGTAGTTCTCTTTTCCCTTCCCTGGGGTATGTACGTGGCATTGCTGCCACTTCACCCGCCTCTGACTCTTAGCTCACCACATTTCTGTATTTCTAGCAAGTCCTTGTTCCAGAACCTCCATTCTTCAAGCTTTTTATATTCTCCTCCTCTTGTCTGTCATGGAGTTATGCCCAGTTCTTTATCATCTCTGCAGTATTTTGGCTGCTTTCACTTCTCACACACCTTCTTGCTTCATTCTGGCTTTTGTTTGCTTATTGCATCACTTCTAGTTTTCTTTTATGATTGTTCTGCTGCTAAATAAAACAACTTGGGCAAAACAAATCTTGATTTTTTTTTTTAATTCTTCACATGCCTCCATAGGTACAATTGAAATCCTGTCATGTAGCCATTAAAGATAATAACTTCAATGGCATTTTTTCAATTTTTCTATAATCTCTGTTTTTGTGTACTCACATCTCTGCTCCAACACTTGAAAGACTGGGTACTAGAAAAGATGAGGCACCAATGTAAAGGTGCAGAAGGAAAATTATGCTTCACAATTTGAGACTCCTAACTTCCATTACTTCTAGTCCTGCTGGAATAATCACTGGGGTTGAAAGTGCCACATGGAAACAAGACCTCACAGAAACATGGAAATCTAGCAAGGAAAGGACCCAAGATAAGTCACAGTGCAACTACAGAGAGTTCATAGTAACAGGGACATCTACAGAGAGCAGAGAAACAACAAGCCATGATAACCTGATGGTGAGCTGCTCCAGACATGCCCTGTCAAAATATCCCTATAAGAGCTGCATCCCTTTTAAAAAGCAACAAGACAAAAAATACTCTAATTTATTTACAAGGACATTTCTAAACAAGACCTTTGAATTCATGTTTTCTGGAACTGTCTTAAAATAACAATAAACCTTTAGCAAAGCTGTTGAATGAAAATACAAAACACTAACACTCCAAGTTAATCTAAATAGCCATAGTTCACTTAGAAAACTGGTTACAGCTTCTCAATATCCATTATGAAATAAGCCACAGATCTTGTCTGGTCTTGTAATTCTTCACCTCTTGTGCTGCACATAATTCTATTTGTTGGTCTTTTGGAATACAAATTAGATGCTAATTTCTTTCTTCTTCAAAAAAGTGGGATTTAATCTCAAGAGAAGGACAGCCATAGAGGGCAAGTAATAATGAGGAAAGGGGAGAGAGCACAGTGATTGGGAAAAGTACCTGAGAGCTCCAATGTACCAAACACCCATTATCCATTCCCTGGTTCATATAAAACCCCTAAAGCTTTGCAATCATATCTTCAAGGGCGTCTCACATGGAATTAAAAAAAGCAAGATTTTCCTTCTTCCATAGTAATCATGCCTGTTTTGTCCTGAGTAAATCAATTGCTGCCCTTGGAACTAGTCTGGATGTGACAGATTCAGCCTTGAATATCTGGCAGCAAGCCATTGCTCTGCCCTGGGAGCAAGCATGGGGAAGCATTTTGATTTCTGGCTATTTATCCTCTCTGCCCTTTCCTTTCTGTTCATGATGGAAACCAGGCAGACCTCACTAGACTGGAGCCAGAGAGCTCATGAACAGGTTGGATAACACTGTCATTTTCTTCTAAGCATGCACCACAACCAGCAGCTGATACTGGAGATATTATGCTGTAGTGTATCATAAAAGTAGTAACAGCAACAGCAGCGATAGCAAAAAGCTCCAGAAATTCACCTGATTTTTCACAGTTGTCAAAGAGAGGAATAGAGAACATTTGGTCACAGCAGTAGTGAAGAGAGGATCACACAACACCTCAGGGCAGCTACAGATCCCAGCAGCAGGGAAGGCAGGAATTTAGTTTCTTGCTTAGATTAAGCCAATTTTTAACTGCAGTTTTACTTTCACAAACTGCTCTCTCTTGCTTGCTTCACCTGGGACACATAATTTTCATGAGAATTGTTCTGTTGCTCCAACAGAGCAACCCTCACATTCATGGGGAGGTTTATGAGGTTGTATTTTACGTGGGATGCAGAAGCACCCCAGTATCACTCGCTGGAGGAGGTTGCACACTTACCAGTGACCTAAGAATAAGTGCCCCCAAATGGTCTTATTTAAGAATAAATAACATAACCTATTGCCTGATCTTTCTTGTATATCAAACAAGGTAACTTGTGAGGACTAGAGAAAAATTTACTTTAAACTTATTTCATACTGGTAAGCCCTCAGAGCCATCATGGGATTTTTGAACCTGCAGAGCTCTTACTGGCTGTGGGGCCAGCTGTGCACAGCACACCTTGCTTTTCTTTGTATCAAAAACCCCACAAAACCACCAACAACTGAGTGCATTTTATTAATTTCTCTCCTACATACCATATCTTTGCTGGATTAAACAAACAAACAAACAAACAAACAATTGTCTGGTCCAGTAAGACCATTAAAATAACCAGCCAGATAGATCTTTCACAGCATGTAAAGTTCCATTCCCTGTGAACAGGTAATCTAAAGATACATTTCAGCCTAAAGGTTTAGTCAGTTTTTTTTCAGAGCAGGCCTACAAGTAATTAAAGACAGAAGAGATTTCACTGAATATTGATGGATTGTGGATTTTATTTAATGACTGGAAATAACTGAGGAAGCAGGACAAAAGCTAAAAAAAAATTAAAGGAAAAATTGATTGCAAGATATTGCTGTGCAACACCAAAATCCAGATGCATAAGTCCAAAAACTCTTAGGAATTACAGTGATTTCAAAGAGAGGAAATGTCATAACTTCACAAAAGGAAGAAATTTGCAAAGTTCTGTGCTGAATAGGGTGGGCACCTCTACTCCATTTTCATTTCAAGTTCTCAGAATGGAGGCACTTTACTTTTTAGATCATATTTTCCTAGATGTTAAAAATGAATTTTGCATGCCTCTCAGCTCCCTGATGCCTACTATCTGTAGGTTGTGTGTGCAAATAAAAGTAGTGGGTGGACATGCTGAGCCAGTGTTAGAGAGCAGAGGAGATGTGAGTAGTACTGCTGAATCAAATTTCAGATTTCAGTCTTTTGTGCTTTTCCAGGCTCCATGTAAAGCTAATTCTAAAGTAACTAGTGCAGTTCTTTATGTCTGTGAATTATCCATTGAACCTTTGTATCCTTATTCTTTAATTCTAGAAATCATATTCATCATCTTAAACTGTTGTTGTTGGATTTGCATAATTTTGTCTTCATGATACACCACATTTACCAACATTTTAAGTTTGTTTGCATGAAAGTCATTGGAGTTAAGAGTGAAAACTCTATTTATATACACTTGTTTCAGTTATATTTTTAGAAAAAGGTGTTTCTTTTAAAAAAATCAGCAACTGGGCAATTCTCTGAATTATTCAGTAAACACCCAGGACAGATTACTTCACTTTACAGATTATTTGGTAACAGAAGCTCAGCTGATGGTTTGGGGATCAGCTGTCAGATTGTCCCCAAGGTCAGAGCAATGGAATGCTTGAGAAAGAGTACATCAGCTGTCAGCTGGTTGTGCAACCTGAGCCCTTATCTTTTGGCAATTGGTGCATTTAGGTCGGTGAGCACGAGCAGGAACAAGCTACACCTTACATAAGGCAGGTAATAACCCAGCAGGAACATTCAGACCCTCCCCAGAGCCAGGCTCTCATTCTCCTGCTGGGCCAGGCTGCTCTGTACCACAGACTGCTGTGGAATGCCATTCAAGAGCATGACCAAATTCTTCTGGAGGGCCTCAGAAGAAAAGGAGTGTCAAACTTCCCACTCTCAGTGTCTGCACTTTGCAGCTGGGAAATGGAACATGGAAACACAGCCTTGCCCACGGTCCTGCAGGAAATGCTTTGGGAATGATGGCATCCTTCTGCACATCTTGGCTCTACAGCTGCCTGCTCCTGTGTATTTGTTTCACAGGGCAAAAATGGAATATGTTGGCAACTGGGAACTCTAATCCAAAATATTCCCTTCCAGCCTTTACAAAATGCAAGCTGGCCCAAACAAATTTATTCAAATTAACCAGAGTAGACTAAAATAATTTATTGAGTTCTGGCCTGAGGTGAATGAACTGTATGAGAAAAAAAAGGTATTACACCACACAAAGCCAGGAATTCCAGCACCACTGGGAGAATGTGTAATGTTACTGAAAAGAAAAGGAAATATTTGATTTATGATCTAGCATTTTCGGGCACAAACAAGAAGGAGAAGTAATATGGTGAGTGTTCTTTTTACAGCTGGGCTCTTCCAAGTTTTTTTAAAAAAACAACTTTCAGCATAGGGCAGCTGAAGAGGTCTGAAGTGAGCAGAGCAGATAACCCATGTCAGACAGGAGTGAGCTCAGAGGGAGCACTGCCACCCGCTGAAAAGCTGCTGGGGCAGTTCAAGACCTTACAGACCCCTCCTGGAGACTCCCTGCCACTTTGATTATGCTGTAGGTTCCGTGGTGAGAAGACTTTTCTAGAAAACTGATGAGCTCAAAAAATTTTTTTTTTCATCTAGATTACCCGAGTCCAAAAATTAGACACTTATTAAGCAGGCAAGGAGCTGATCTACTTCATAGCAAAGAATGTCCTTACTTTATTAAGCTGCTTATTGATTTTGCTCATTGACTTTTCACTGAGCCAATAGTAATATGAAATTAAAGAGATTTAAATGGTTTTAAAGAGATTTACAGATGGAAGCAGTTTAAGTGAAAAATTGTACCAATTGAATCTGAGGAATATTACTGATGGAGAGCAGAGAGAGTTCACAGAAGCAAGTTGTAGCTTCCCCCCATGAATTGGGATGTCCTTTAGATCTCTGTACCCAGTTAACTGGTGATAGCAGATGATTTTTTTCATTAGCTCTGTTCTTTCTTCTGTCTAGATATTCCCAGTGATGTAACCTCCTTCAACAGCTGTAAAATGTGAAGTCTACCAGACTGGTTATTTGTCTGATTTGCTAAGAGTTATCTATTTCAATAAAGTGACTTTGGAAGTAGTTTTCTAACCAGTCAGGTAAGAGTTAGGGTGTAGTCCTTTGTGAGAAAGAAATTCAGAATGAGTCACAAGGGAAGAGAGTCTGAACTGGAGGTATGAGCAGGCAGAATCCTAAAGAAACTCACATAATATTCCAAGGAACACAAGCAGCTGATCCCTCTGCACAAGGCACTTCTTACTCTAACATAGACATATTCCTTGCTTATTTTTTAGTTAAAAAATAAACAAATAAACCCTCTTGGTTTTGCCAGTAAAATCTTCCAAAAGTTGGGGTTTTTTCAGAAGTGTAGTTTGAGCATAAAATTTCATTTTAGAAAGTCCTTACTTTTCCATGAAATCAGACTATCAGCAAGGATCTTCCTACAGAGTGTTCCAAGTGTGCACTAGAGGAACAAACACTAACCCAGAAAGACATTTCACTAGAATGAAAAAAAAACCAAAACAAAGAAGTTCTATCATCCTGATAAGTGACTAGAAGCCAAGTTTCTCTTTGTTAGAAATAAAAGGGTAAATCTAAAAGGATGATTTAATACTGAGGCAATGATCTTGACAGGACTGATTTAGTGTTTCAAATCAGCATCTGTGCTCACTGCTCTGTTCTGTCAAACACCTAATCTATATCCACAGTCAAAAGTACACATTAAAGTCAGAATGAGATGGGTATAGCTGCAATGCCTTTCTTCTTATTACCACCAGTGCAACACAAGGTGGTAATTTTGGTTCTCGACCCAGGTTTAAATTCATGCCTTATTTTATGTGCCATAATTTACATAATAAATGCTTAAAATATTTTCATGACACAGATCTTTGGCTTTTAGAAACAACAAAATAAAAACTAAAACATCCCTCACAGGTATTAGCTTTACTATGAAAATATGTATTTTTTTCTTGTACCTGGATAGAGCAAATTAATTTTGATGCTTAAATATAAAACTCTACATTTTACCCTTTTTGATTACCTGTGTTTTAATTTTTAAAGAAAGCTTCCCAATTCACTAGGTGTCACCAGACAGAGGTCTGTATGTCTGGATCACTACTTTGTCACTACATCTAATTATCCAATAACCTCTCCCAGACTGATTGAAAGCCATCATGAAAAGCCAATATCCAATTAAATTATTCAGGGATGCGAATTCCTCCCTTTAATCTTTATGCACAACACTGTCAGATTCTTGAAGAGGACAGTCAGTGAAAATAAATTGTGTTTAAAGTGAAGAGAGTAGCACATGGCACTGTTTTCATTCAGGGCCTGTATTTACTAAAAATTTAAAAATAAAACAAAACAAACCACAACCAACCAACCAAAAAAAACCCCAAAACCCTCCATCTAAGACAGTAGTTTTCATTTAATTTGCTTAATAGCATTAATAAAAACTACAAGCCTCACTCCATAAAAATGGCATTGAAAACTTCCAAAGAGTTACAGGTTTTGCTGAATCTAGCCTTCAGTGAAAAGCGTTTCCAGAGCTAAGTTAGTCACTCAGAGGGATTTATCCACCTCGTGCAGCGAGTGTCACGCCATCTCCAAGTCACCCAAAGCAGGGAGCTGGCCTATCATTATGGCACACTGCAGACCAGTATGGGTTAGGTCCTAGATATTTGAGAGTATTGATGATATCATGTACTATAGTGATCTTTAACCTCCCTCTTCTTTGTATCTGCAAGTGAAAATACTGAGCAGGCTTTTGCATCCAGATGGGAAACTAAATTCAAAGGCCAAAATCAAAGAACTCTCTTACCCAGTAACATTTCTGCACCCCAATTATGAGCCTGTTTAGCAAAGATCTCTAATTTGACTTCCACCTGAGGTTTCACAAACTTAGTCAGGTTGGAGCTGGACAGCGATAGCATGAAGTCAGTAGGACCACGCCTTTGCCAAACCAGTTGAAACAAGAGATACACCATGAGACAAATGGTCCCTTTAGGAGACACCATTAGCTGGTAGCACCTCTTCACTGTTCCTGCATCCAGTACACAACCAAGGAATAATGGCTCTCCTCTGTGCTCTTGGTGGATAAGAAACAAAACCGAGTTAAAAACGAGGATTCCCTAAGAGTAAGGGTGTTCTCTACATTGCTTTAAGGCAAACACATCAATTACAGCCTACACAGCTGGCTCTTCAAGTTCTGGATGGATGCTGCAGCTTGCTCACCTCCTCCAGCAGCCTGCCACACATGTCAGGAGGGTTCATAGCAGCAACTGTGCAATACAGCACCTGGGGTACTTCCCCAGGGTGTTGCAACAGCAGGTAAAACTGGTCCTGTGTTATTTATATGCCTGCTGAGTGTTTGGCAGGAAGCTGTGTTACACAGAGGGAACAATCTCTGACACTGCACACTCTGCTGGACTTCTTCAACACAGGCATAAAGAGACAAGGAAACAGAACAAACCAGGGGAGGCCAGTACTATTGGAGAAACTGAAATTGCATCTCATCTTACCTTGACAGTGAAGAGCTCAGACGTCACAAATGTGCGTTCTTGTTTGATATCCAAAACTCTAGATCAAATAAGAGACAAATTACAGATCACAACAACTCCTTGTCATTGCAAAACAGTTTCTCTAAGTGTTTGGGGAGTAAATATCTTTCCTGCATTCTGAAGTAGGCACAATTCTATGCTACAAAGGTGTTTTCAGATTGGAACAAAAAAGAAGGAAATATAAGATTTTCTGCAATATAAGAAGAAAAAAAACTTTGATTAATTAATTACTTCCAGACTTGGCTTCAGAGATGTTTGGAAACATTTCCAAATCTTTAATAATCTTTGTGCTAGTCTGTGATTATATTTCCCAACTATTAGTCTGATTTACCTTGCTTCTTCCCGAGCCAAAATCTCCAGTAGCTTTGACATGTCTCCTGGGCAGTCGGAAATCACAAGGGAAAATCTGCACACTCTGTTATCCAGGGTCAGGGCACGAGCTATGCACTGTTGCAGCAAATGTAATTCCAGGTTTCCACTGCATATAACCACTGCCACTCTGAAAACAGAAAGATGGGAGTTTTGATTAGCACTTCCCTGTGTAAAGGAACCATAAATTGTAAACACTGTATCAATATCAGCCTAAGGTCTGCTAGAACCTCCCCTCAATAAGTGTTAAGTGTCAGAGGGTTCCTGCCTCTCAGTATCCATTATGAGCAGGTAGGGGAGACCTAGAGGTTGGCTGCATTGGTTGGACTGAACTGAGGTTTTCATTTTGCATTTCCTAGAGATTTGAGTTTTGTTAGAGATAATTACCTGGAGAACTGTAGGTCTAGGTTTCAAGTTTCAAAAATTCGACATAATTCTCCCCTGGAAGTTCTAAGTTTCAGCCTGTTACTGATCAGACAATGTCTGTGTTCAAGGCTTTCTGTAACCATTGATTATATTCATCACAACCCTAAAAAATGAGTGCAGAAATGTTTGAAGTGCCAGAGCCACATGAATAGTCTATTAAAGTCTCTCTCTGCAGAGTCAAACCTAACCTCTTTGTGACCAGACCTTTGCATTTTCCCTTTCATTTTAGCTGTACTGAAACGTGCTGCTGCTCTGTGTGTACTGTCAGCCTCTTCTGAAGAATTGCCTCTGCAGTATTCTAGTGTACAATGCTGTGCACTAGAAATTTTATTTTGTCTTGAGGGAGTGTATGTTTAAATACATTCTGGACTATGACCTGAGCCGAGGCTCAATCCATTTAAGTGCTGAGTCCTCAAGCTGAGAGGCAAGGCAGCACTTAGCCACACTAAGTTCAACACTAAGCACAAGGATAATCCCTCTGACAGTGTGGACAGCTCTCAGGACTGGGTCACTGCAGCAGACAGCCTAGCTCCTGTGCCACCACAGACAGGGCTGGGCTCCACAAGGGGAACAAGAGGAGACAACAGGCTGACAGACAAGGTTTATCAGGTCTCCAGGCTGGCATTTGTCTGGTTCAACACAATCTTACCACCTGTGACGGGTCTATCAGTCTGAAGCATCTGGGACTCATGAGCCCCTTGCCAGTTCAGGGGCAGGAACTGCCTTGTCACCCATAGAACAAGTAGGTTTTCACTGTTTCCTAGGACCAAGGTGCTCAGCCCCATGTTTTTGCCTCAGTTCAATAGCTGCTGTACCTTTTACCCTTCAACTCAGGCAGCTTCCCTGCCACCAGTGCTGCAAGTCCAATGGCCCCTTCTGCATCAACCGTGGCTCGCTCATACTCCAGCAGCCTCAGCATTGAAATGAGGATGTCCTCCTCCCTGAAAGCAAGAAACTTGGGTCAAAACAAATCAAATCCAAACAGCTCCCAAGAGCAGGAGATAATACATTTATGTGTAACTGGGTTCTTGCCATCCACCCACATTCATATGACCCCAAGGTGGTTTTACAGAATGCTGTGCTGCTGGGGGTGAATGCACATCTCAGACTCATTATTAACTGAAAGACAGGATGGCTTTTTTACTAGAAATATTACCTAAATCCTAGCAGTAAGTATATTTCACAAATGTGGCCTTTTTGTGAAGATTAGAAGAGGTTTGTCAAGAACTGCCTTCAAGTGTTGTAGAACACAAGGACAAGTTTCACACCCAGAGCATGACCAGGTAGTGGTGGCAGGTGAAGTTTTGGCCAAAGGGTCCATTTGGACAACACTTTAAGTCATATCACTTAGTTTTAGGTAGTCCTGGGAGGAGCTGGGAGCTGGACTTGATAATCCTTCATGGGTCTCTTCCAGTTTGAGATATTCTGTGTTTCTGTGATATGATGGTGTGGGTTCAAAGTCTTCAGTGCCCCTCTTGAAAGGAAAGGTACCCCATTCCCACACTCCCCCAGTCTCTGTGTGATGGCAACTCCTGCCAACCTCAGTCTGCTCTCAACTGCACATGCAGAACCACCATACCCTGCAAGCAGAGCACATTTTTCATACACAACAACGTCCATCCAGTATTATTTATTTCACTGTTTTGCTTCACCTACCTCACAGCAACAACTTTATCTACAAGCTTCCCAGTCAGCTGCAAAGAATTGCTGCCAAAGCAAACTCCACTCACATCTGCAGATTTCAAAAGACAAAAATATGAAGTTGGCTGCTTTAGACATATTCAACATTTTTTAGAGCCTTGGCTGGTTTGTGCCCTTAATGAGTGCAGCACACTGCTGTTACATGGCCTTAAGTTGCTTGATTTTTTTTTTTCATGTGACAGAAATGTGTTTGGCAACGAAAGACCAAATCTCACAAGAAGGTTTTGCCATTTTGGACCCCTTCAAGAAACTTCTGATACTTCCCTGGCATTGTTCCAGTGTGAGAGTGACCCTGCAGCCCAGTGCTTTTCACTTTTCAACGAGGATTGAAGGAGAGGAGACCCAAGCACAGCACAGCACTGGGCTTGTTAGCTCCAGCAGGACAGCTGAGTGCAGACACAGGCAGAGCTAACCAAGAGAAGTTAGAAGTTTCTTATAAAACTCCCATTTAATCCAAAACTTTCAGAGACTTGAACATCAGGAAAACAGGATGTTCTTAAATTGCTTAACAACAAAGGTTTTTTTGAGTAAATGATATGGAAACAACTGTACCATTTATAAACACTTTTGTTCTGAGAACAGTTTTGTGTCTAAATATTTAAACACTGCAACATTTTCCTGCCTTTTCCCAAATTATTTTTTACACAAGAGCTTTCCCATTGACTTCACTGGTTTAGATGCTGGATGTGAGCACAATGTTCAGATAAATACTCTCATATTTCTAAGTATTCATGTGCACTGGAAATAATATTTTACCCCATCAGGGTGTGGGGAAAATGTGGCAGAAGTTGCTCTTACAGCTTGAACTAAATTTTGACTCTTCAGAGAACTCCCTTAAAATATGTTTGAATGGAAGTAACAAGAAAATAATGTATTTGGAGAAATCTGTTACAACCTCTATTTTGCCTCCAAAAAAATACTGCATTTTCTCACCTCCATAGAAGTGATGATTGTTGCAGGCCTGGTCATCAGTTGGGTGGCCAGCTTTTAAGGACTGCTGCAATACTGGGAAACTTTCAGATTCAACTCCCTGAGAGGAAGAGACATGCTGTCACTTTTTAATTTAACCCATTGTAATATAAGTTACCACCAAAGTAGATAGCAAAACCTAAAGGAAGTTCCCCTTCAAATTAACAATTAATTAATTAATTAATAATTCCAAGTTGCAAAACAACCCTGCTACCACTAAACTTATTCTGGGACTTACTTAGGACCAATTTATTCCAGTAAAGACTGATTTCAAAACACAGAACTGGATTTTGTTTGCTTAGGAAAAGTCTTCCCACACTTTTCTCTTAAATCCAGCCAAACAGCCAAGGGACAGGAACTTACTTCCCTGGATCCTACAGGGTCCTCTCTGAGGCAAAGCCCATGGGATCAGATGGTTCCTGTCCCCAGCACAAGCAGTCTCTGCAAGTGTCACTAGATACCAGTGTCTTTTGTAAACAGCTGTGGTAAAAGCCACCCAAACTCAAAGCTTGACAGGTGAAAGGTGACTTACAATTACAGAAATATGTGGGTTGAGGTGTTTGAGTGCAGCAGCTGACCCTGCCAGCAAGCCACAGTGGCCACCTGCAGGGAAAATCACTGCGTCCAGCTTTGGCACCTGCTCGTACATCTCCAGCCCCACGGTTCCCAGGCCTGACAGGTACACAGCACTGTCCTCCCTGTGGGAAGGAAGGACACACATCAGCAGAGGTCACAGCTGTCAGTCAGTAATAACTCAATCTACTGCTTTCAAGACATTGTTCAGCAGAAAAAGATAAATGTGAGAGTAAATCAGCAGCCCAGGAGGAGGGGAGGAGGTGATGCAACAGGACGGTGCCATCAGGTGGAGCATAGCATGCTGCTGCATACTGGGAGAAAACTTGTGCTGTAGACAAGCCCCTCAAAGAGTCTTCAGACTGAACAGCACTGAATTCCCATTGTTATCAGCTGTTTACAGAACTGGCAGGGAGAAGTCATGTTTCCACTGCCATTGCTTTCTTCAGTTTCATAAATTTTAAATGTTGCAGTCCAAACTACAAGCAAAGTCTCAAAAAGAAATCCCCTCTGTAGCTGTCAGTGGATTTAGAGTTTGTGATGAAAGGAATTTTTCATGAGATTTAAGCAGTGTGTTCAAACTCATAAATACCAAACAGATCGCTAGAGTTGTCTTTCCACAGTCCAGGGCCAATATCTGATACCTTTGCATAAAGTAAAGCATTTTAGTCATGCCAAAATATTCACTGGTAAAATACTTTCAGGCAAATGTAGTATTAAGAATAGGGACAAGCAGCACCAAAAAACTGAAGAAAACTCCACTATACAGTCACATGACTGACCTGGATCTATTTCTGAAAGCTGGTTTGCATTTTATTTACAAGTTAGTAATGATGTAAATGTAGAACTACATATAAGAAAATAAGTACGAGCTCTCTGTACATTCTGCTTTTTCTGGCAAACAGAATTATAGACCCAATGACTGTGCTCGATTTGCTTGACTTTATTTACAAGGATGTTTGGGTACTAGAAAACTGTTTTTATTACTGTTAGACAGGCATAGAGGGAGTCAGCATAGGAGAACAGAATTCCTGCAAGAAGGAGACCAAGGCCCTTGAGAGGTTAACTCACATATATACCAAGACACAGAAAATTCCTCAGGGCAAGGGCCCATATAACTACATAAGAAAGGAGAGGATTAATGAACTTCCACTCCTGTAGCACAGCCAAAGGCAAGAAATCATAGTGGAATGAGCAACTGAATCCTTGTATTTACTGTCTTTATCAAGATACTGAAGGAGTTCTCTCCTCCTTCTTATATGTGACAAAATATATCACTGGCCTCCTGAAGAATTCTGGACACTTATTCCCAAATAAGATTAAGATCCGAGTTTGTGGAGCTATGCCTGCCATAGTTACATGGGTTACAAGGGGACCTGCAAAAGTGAATGAAGGCTTGAGATGTGCAATGAAGGAATAAAGCCTCTCTAACAACTGAAAACTGTCCAAATGAGACTGCTCTGGACACAGAGAGCTGATGGCAATTTGAATCAATATTTCAGATGATCATGTTTTCCTTGCTAAAATCCAGTTGAAACATCAGTTCACAGATCAGCTGTTAGCTTTTATAATAAAATGAGTGATTTTCTTTGCACTGTGACTGATAACTTCTGCTTTTTGAAAGCAAGCATTTCTCTGAGTATCATATGCCATTGAGGTAAAATGAAGGAGCAATGCAGATAAATCTAAAGACTGTAGACTGAAACAAGCATTTTTGAGGCAGAGCTAAAAACTTGGCTATTTACCTTCTGAAATGCTGTCAGACTTTATTTTTCCAATGAAGTTTTGGTGTGGCAGCTAGAAGGTTCTGGTCCTATCTATTCCAAGTAAAAGGTTCAGAGTCTGCTGGGCAGAGTAACAGACTAACCAGATCACGAATGATCAGGTTTGATCAGCATTTAGATACGGAGTTACACGAGAAAAAAGTGGGCTCTCAAGTAAGGAAGGTGTATAACTCAATCTGCAGCACTCTTTCCTCCTTGATTCACAAAGGAATCTTTCTCACATCCTCACAGAGGTACTGATTTAGTTATTGGCAATAGTCACATTGCATTTATAATGAGGTCCTGAGCCTCTATAGTTAGTAAAAATTTCACAGCACCTAGGCAGCAATTAGGCAGACTAAATGATTGAATTCCAATTTGAAAAATCACATTTCCTTCCTGGGATTTCCCAGGAAGTTGCCACTGAGTAAAAAGTGTCCTTCACCTATTTGAATTCTTGCATGGTCATTTTCATGACACAGTATTTTAATTGCACTCAAGCAATGGGAAGAGCTGACAGTGACACACCCAGCTGCAGGGCATCGCCCATGCAGGTACAGCCAAACCCAGACACGCAGTGTCTGCTTCAGGAAGGGCAGAATGAATTACTGGGTGAGGAGACCCAGATACCAAATTGCTAGGGATTGCATGCAAGCTAGAATGAAAGTGAAATAAAAAATGACATTTTGGAAGTTCCATTCTAACACTTGGGAGATAAGCTGGTATTTTACAAACAGCTTTGACAAAAAGTGACAAGAATGTGTGTCAGACCCACACTGGAGAACACTGGCTACCCATAAAGGCATACAACACACTGGGAAATCTCTCACCTAACAAAACATTTTTCAGATATCCCATTATGAAAAGATTCACAATTGAAGTGGGGGGGTTTCTTCCTTTTTTTTTTTTTTTCTCAATGAAAAATTGCATCTGTGAGGTTTTAATTAAACACAGTCACAGACTGAACAATTCTGTGTCTTGTAACCTGAAACAAATCAGAGTGCTTTAGTATTGTTAATGATAGTGTGTACATTTAGAGTTCCTCAGTGTTGGATGTTGAACTTCTACACGAGCATTGTCCCTGGAGCTTCATGAACCTGTAGAATATCTACCTCATGCAACTTTTTATTTAGGGAGGAGGGGAAGATTAAACATCAAATTGCAATAAAAATATTTTGTTCTTATGTGTGAATGTGATAGTTGATGCAAGCCAGCTGGAAGTTAACACAATCAATTGAAAAATGGCTGACAGAAATTTGGAAATCACAAAGTTATGGAAAACTGTGGTTTTCAAAGGAGTTTAAAAGTGTTTAAAATTCTTTGGGATTCAGGGCACCTCATTCCCTACCAGAAATCCCAGCCTGGGACAAGACTGTGCCCGTGGTGTCAGACCAGGCACACGAGCCAGCTCTGTGTGTCACCGGCTGCTGGCAGAGCTGACAGAGGGGTTGAGCAGTTGTGTATTGCCTTCCCTACACACCAGCTGGGAAAGAAGTGAGGGCTTCCTGCACAGAAATGGTAGAGGGACAAGAACATTCCAGCCCAGGGCATCAGAGGGGCCACTGTTAATGACTCATCCCTCTGTGCTTTTGGAAATCTTTCTTGAAGAAAGGTAAAAAAAGAAAGGAGGGGGGAATTCACAAAAGGCTACAGAGATCAAAGAGAACAGGGAAAAGGTATCAGTTCAAAGTGGTTTTGCCTGTCATATTTATGTTTTTGTTAGATCTGCCTTGTCCAGTGATCTCAAACAGTGCAAATTTAGATTTATGCTCAACCTTAGCTACTTTAAATGTATGTGTGAAATAGCCTCTTAACCATCTTTTTTTCAAGGCAATATTAGTTTTGTTCTTCACACCAGATATGTGAAAATCTTAGAGCATTCTTCTAACCTTCAACCATTCTTCAACATTCTCTTGCTCCACATTATCCCACTGAACCTTTGCATTGAACTTTTACCCACCTGTCTTCAAACAGAGAGACCAGAAATGAACACTAGCCTTAATGCATTCTGACAGAGTTCCTAAAGAATTAACCTACAGCCACTATCACATTAGGCCATAGAAATCCCTAACCACAGAGTTTGGCTAATCTAGGGGCAGAGAAGAGTCTTTCATTTTGGTCTCCATCCCCACCTGCTGCAGAAAGACATGATTTGTGCCTGGAAACGCGTAACTGTCCATGTTCCAGGTAAGAGGAGCATTTTGATGAGCCGTGACAACATTTTAAAGAACCCAATTGTTTTTGCAGAGCTGAGGGTGCAAGCATCTAGCCAGATCTTTCTAATAAGCCTGCCTTTCACTTACTCTTCGAGGTAGAGGTAACCATTCTCCTGTGCCAGCCTCCTGGCGTGCACCTGGGAATCCTTCGCAGTGGTGCCGTAGGAGATCACCATGGCGCCGTACTCACGGCACATTTTCACCCTGGCTGGAGCCGTGCTGGTGGACACGATGACAAACACGGGAATATGGAGCTCTGAGGCATGGTAAGCAACAGCCATGGAAAAGTTACTGTCCGAAGCCACAATCACCCCTTTTCTTTGCTGCTCCTAAAAAACAGGGTCACTTATTGCACGTTATGCAGTGTGGTGTAGTTGTCCCATATGATCCTGGATCATTCTAGTGATCTGACTTCCTTTTTTTCCCTTTACTAGATGGTTGAATTGTGATACTATGGTACAGTATATGCACGTTTGGTGTGATCTCAGGATTTACACACAAAGTTAAAACAGCTTTTTTTTTAAAACAGCTAAAACAAGATCAATTCCTGTGCCTGCACTCCCCTGGGTTCGATTAATTGAATTTCAGTTTCATTGGAAAGAGGTGAAAAACTCCAGCTGATCACAGAGGAGCTGATATCTGGTCCCTCAGAGCTGAAATCTCTGCTCTGCCTGTATGAAAGTATTTCATTTCAGGCTTCCTTTTAACAGAAGATTTCATTTATATTATTACGAAAGGCAGGAATGACCACTGCTCTGGGCTGCTGTCTCATGCCTCTTATAACATTTATTACTGCAGAGACTCCTGTGACAATGGCAACCTCCTATGACAAATGATAAACAAGCTATTCATGTAAGAAAATTGAAATTCATTACAAAATCAATTGGTGATCCAGATCCTTGTCATAGTCATTGTAATTCAATTTCATCATCACTCAAGAGTTCGGTGGTTTCAACATACCAGAACTACAATACACATAAAAACACTTGCACTATAATGCCACAGGAAAATGCTGATGTTTCTATTTTGCAAGCTTTTGTTTCAAACATTTTTAAGAATTTCACCAGCCAATCAGCTAGCTGTAAATAAAGTAGTATTTTTTGTTCAGACCTATCTCCATTCACATGCTGTGTTCAGTACAATGATTCTAAAAACAAGAAACACTGTGATTCCATGGAGATTAGAGGTAAATTTATCTTCAACTCTGCTCCATTTTCATGAAGCAGAGCTTATCCACTTCTTTTTGAATGGTGACATTGTGCTGTACCTGAGGCAATGACATCAGAAGGTAAAGTACCCCTCGTTCCTTCACAGACCCCGTGTACTGGAGGAACTCCTTCTTCAGGTAGATGTCCATTCCATACTGCTTGGATAGCCTAGAATACTGCAGTAGATAAATAATACTATGTCAATATATCTACTATTAAGAAAAATCTTCCACACCCCATCAGCTGCCTGTTGAGGCATGAATTCTACTGCTATATATGAGCTCCAAAAAGTAAAATTCATCTTCTGTTTTTTTATAAATACAGTGTGTTGTTACCCACCAAGTCCTTCTGCTTTATGGAAGTGATTTTCAAACTCACAGCAGTGAAATATGGACCACATGTCATTAAGAACTCTGAAAATAGCACTTGCTCTGGATCTTGCTGTTCAAACACAGGCATTAAAATAAATATTTTCAATTATCTCAAAACCCATGCTTCCAGCACTTGGCAGAACTGGATATTGAATACCCAAAAAATAAGATCATCATCTAATAGATACAAAAGCCATCAGAAAACACCTCCTTGAGCCCCATTATGGCTCTGCTATGGTTTTTGCCACTGATCCACTACTGAGTGTTGCCTATTTTGCATCCTAAGGCCAGTAGAACGTTAGTAAAGACATTTCTTACTCAAAGAAAGATGGAAATAATAAAAAACAATTTCCCAGGGCTGCAAGTGTAAGCAGCAGCTGTTTGGAAAAGCTTAGTGTTTGGAATAGAAAGGATGCCTGAGCTGAGGGGAATTAGCAAGCACATTTCATGTGATGCAGTGTCCAATTGCATGATTTTAAAACATTTTTAACGGCTAATATTTGTTAAGTTTCATAATAAGACACTCCTAGCACACATCAACATACTAATTTCCTATTACCATATTCACTAAACCAAGAGTTTTACACAAGAGAACTTGTGAAACAGAGCTTCAGTAAGCCTGTGGGTGCCAGCTCCCCAGGCTTACTGCAGCTCTATTTCAGAATTGGCTCCATCTCCTCTATTGGCTGCCAAAGCAAATGAGGCCCTGGTGATTAAGGGGATCAAGTCCTCATTTAAGATAAGTCACAAAGTGAGACACATCCAAAAACAGCATGACAAAATATTTATCTCCAGCAGTATCTGGCTGTGTCACACATACAATGAATAGTGTACACACTAATATGTACTGACATGCTTTTCAGACTGCAGGACTTTCTAAGTGAATTCATATAAACTAAATATATCTGACACAGATACTTGCTGTAAAGTATACAGTTAAACTACATGTTTCAGGTGAACGTTTCAAGGCTTTTTAGTGGATTTCCCAGCATATGTTAAGTTCCTCACCCATAGGTGGGGCCAGATTCTCTATTTTGCTTCTGAAAATCCTGACATAAGAGCTTGCTGCTCCTTTGCAAATCTGGCAGCAGAAACTGAAACAATGGAAAGTGCTTAGCAGACTAATAGGATAATACTTTATATCCTAAACATCCTAATCTATGGAGAATGCCTATGCAAAATAGAACAAGAACACTATAAAAGAAATGTTACTAGTTCTTCATATACCATACTTGTTTTTATAGAGAATCTTGTATTCTAGAGTGAACAATCAGAAAAAAGATTTAAGGAGATGAATCCTGTGAATAATGAAGTTGCTAAGTCTCCTACATTTAAAACCGTGTCATCAAGTTACTCTTTACCACATAGATGGTGTACTTTAGATTGATATTTTTCTTTGAATCTGATATTCAGGATTTTAATTCTTTAGGTTATCCTTTTTGTCTTCCTTTAACTGAGGATTTTTTCATATAGCCTAAATATAGCAATTACTTCTAACAAAGCAGGCATCAGTGCTATTTTCAGCTGAACTGCCCTGATGTGTGACCTACTAAGACTCATTGAACCAGCCTGTAAGATTTCCCTTTAGTCACTGTGATCTTATCTAAGGACTACAGATACCATGTCTAAGGTACAGCACACAGCACAGCCTCCCTCTGCCATCCACAAAGGTGACACAACACAGCCTTTACACAGCCCTCCATCAGTAGCCAAACCAGCTGTCCAGTTTGATGTCAGCTCCTAGTTTTCTTATGCTCACTACCTCTTTGCCATCTTTCACTCCTGGTGTCATATCTCAGCTCCAAGGCAAACTCCTGCCTAGGGAACCAGGATGCTCCACCTGTGGTTTCACCTGCAGATTAGGAATCACCCTGCAAAGTGTCTCTCCCTTCAATTAATTAAATGGATTATAGTCACACTCACTTTTTTTTTAGTCTAAACAAATGTCATTGAAAGTGGCTCTCACCTCTCAACAATGAGTTAAAATAAAGGTTTTCTGTGTTTTTCTTGACACAACTCTGCTTTTGAAACAATGCATGAAATGCACTGATGACTTCTGCAGGAACATTACTTTGAATAACAACAGTCATAGGCTATTTTCACACTAAAATACACAGGTTTTTATGTGGATATATGTTTTCCACCATTCTGATAATTTTAAAAGCACAGTTTATAAAAAAAGACTAGAGAAAGTGAGACTGTTCAGCTTGAAACAGTAAATGCAGAAAGGGGATACAACTAGGTTGCATAAATCTGCCAGGGACACCCAGAAGAAAGGAGATATTTAAATTGAGGGGTGTCATAGTTTAACCTCAGCTGGCAACTAAACACCATCCTACCACTTGCTCCTTTCCCTGCTCCTGTGCTCTGGGGGAGATGAGAATTGGAAGGGTAAAAGTGAGAAATCTCATGGGTTGGGATAAGAACAGTTAGTAAGAACAAATAAAAAATAAAATAATAACAACAACAACGTAATTAAAAGAAAAATAAGAGAAAGAGAGATAAACAAGACCCAAGGAAGACAGCTTATGCAATTGAAAACAATTGCTCACCACCAATTAGCTGATGACCAGCCAGGCCCTGAGCCACAGGCCCCCAGGCAACTTTCCCCCTAATATTTTTTGCTGAGCAAGGTGTCATATGGAACAGGATGTCCCTTTCACAATTCCAGCTGTGTCCCCTCCCAACTCCTTGTACATCCCCAGTCTTCTCACTGGTGGGATGGAGTGAGGAACAGAAAAGGCCTTGACTCTGTGTAAGAGCTGATCAGCAGTAACAAAAACATCTCTGTCTCATCAACAATATTTTCATCACAAATCCAAAACATAGCCCCATATCAGCTACTGTGAAGAAAATTAACTCTACCCTAGGCAAAACTTCCCTACATTCCAGCCAAATCTTTTTTGCCACCCTACAGCCCCAAACTGTCTTGTACCATGTCCTTTGACACAAGACACACTTCTTCAGTAATGTGCTACAAAAAGCACAGCTATCCTTTATTTTGGGAATGCCAGGCTAAAAAACCCACACTGGAAGTAGTTATGATGTCTCTGGATCAGCAGGCATCATATGGGAACAAGAACAACTTCTGCACTTTGAAGACCCAACCACTTCACTCCAGGGACTGTTAGCACCAAGCAGATTGCAAGGTTTTTACTCTGTTCATGCCAGAAAAACTATCCACAAGGATTCACTGAGAGCACAATTTGCTAGGAATTGCCATTTGGCAGAGACACTCCTTTCACCCACCAAAAGGAAAATAGATTACCAGAGAGCCAAGAGTAGACTGCTTGAAGAGCTCCCAACAGTAGAAACACTATAAAAATGCATAGAAATACAGTACAGCTTGCCACTGTACTTCTATTATGCTTTAGCAGACCTTGTGCATTGATGGGGATATCTCAGTCATTTCTACACCAATTGACATGTTTGTGTGTGTGTGTGTCTGTCTTAGCATCCTTACTTTGCTGAAGACATCTGTGGCAGAAATACCTGGTTACAGAACATATCCAGCCCTTCCTGGCTGACCTGACTGAAAGGGAAAATCTGTACCTTCAAACCCTCCAAATATGAGGGCTGGTTCCAAACCAGACCCTCCCACAAGAGTGCTCACCCCAAACACTGGTAGTCTGTCACCTCCACCTCAGGTTCCTTATAGCAGGAGTTCTTCACTGGTACCATAATACCACACTGCATTAAGTCTATGTCTAATGTGGTTTATCCTTTGTTTACAGGTCACTGCAGTCTTTGAGGATTTAGGTTAGTGTAAACAGATAGGAAGAAAATTATTATTGACAGTTAAATACAATTAATATGAACATGAGTCTTCTTACACAGAACTATCTGTGCAATTCACACAAACCTTTGCTTCTTTTCTGATCAACTTTCGTAAGGAAAAAGAAAAACATTGAGAGAATGCAAAACCATAAATATTTCCTACCATGCAGGGGGTTTTCTGAACACCACACTGGATTTTGAAGGCTGCTGCACTAATGTCTTCAAATCGAATCAGCTTGTTACAGCTTGTCAGGCTGGTCCTACTGCTTGGCTGAGGGATGCAGGAAAGGGCATCCCTAAGTAACTCCTCATTTCGGCTCACTATCTTCATTTCCCAGGTCTTCACATCCCCGTTGAGGTAATCCTCCTCCCCAAAATCCTTCAGTCTCTCGGGGTTGATAGAGGGTGGCTTCTGCCTAATTAGGCCATTTCTTACAGGCACATCCTTACAGCAGTGAAGATCACAGATTGCTGGCATATCTTGTTTCTTTATTTTATTGTCATCCCTGAAAACAAAAGAAACTGGTTAAATGGCTTGGATGATTAAAGGCTTGATATTTAGCATTTTAGAAGGATGCACATCTCAGTTGCTCTTTGCAGGCCTCGAGCAGGCAGAGTGAGTTACTACTCTGATATTACCTACCTGTAGGTGCACTGAAAGATTCTGTAACCTTCCAGCTGTTAGAAAAGCCATAAGCAACCCAACATGTGGGCAAACTGTGAAACTGTCCTACCCAAGAAAACACAAAATCTATAATCTGTATTGTCTGGACAGCCAGACCTTCCTTAGTACTCGGTATTCAACCAGCAACGATCCTGGTTCAGTGCTTCTAAAAATTTTGGAATAACTGGAATTGTATTTTCTGTATGCAATTCTATCTTTTTCAAAAAAGGCAAGTGGCTGCTGCAGACCACTCCCACAAACTATTAATAGCAGTAACAAATGCCACTACATTGTACACCAGAGGTCTGCTCTCTGCCCTTGCATACTTGCAGAGTGTACTCTTGACAGCCATCAACTGCCTCGTGATGGGAAGGAAATTGCTTTGATAAGGGATAACAATTATACCCTCCTACAAAGCTAAAGAATTAAGTCTTCTGATCTGTGGGTTAACATTTCATGGGTAAATACATGTGTAGATATGGCAGAAACTTGGTGGCACAAAAATTTCCATCCCCAAGAAACTTAGGAGACAGCACTGCTAGAAAAAATTGCTGGACTTGCTGCCTTCAACTGCCTGGCTCTATGGTCCATAGCATTCAGTTCACAAAGAATAATGTACTTTATTGCAGGACTTTGCAGTCCTATTAATAGATAAATGCAAAACTTCTAGGAATTCTTGGAATTTGGAGAGTATTATGGGGAAAAGGAGCATTAAGCAGAAGACCAGTGATTGGGAAAAGAGCTGATACCACCTCTGGTTTGTGGCTATGATTAGACAGATGGAATAAGCTCCTCTACATGACTTACTATTAATCTATTTGGTAGAAATGGTTTTCTAAAAGCAAACATGTTAAATTACACCAGACATTCCAGCATTATCTTCAACAAAAAATATTTACCTTTTTCCTAAAATAATTTGGGTCTAAGTTTTGCAGTTATTCATCAGCAGTGCTGGCTAAAGCACATTTTACAGCAGCAATCTGTAATATATCTGACCGTAATATGCTTTGCAGCAATTTCCAAAAGAATTTAAAAATATTTAGAAAGATCTGCTTTTGAGCAATTGCCCACTTTGGGCAGTATCATCCATTTCCTTAATGGTATCAATAATCTGTGCCAGTAGCTCTGGTTCCTATTACACTTCCAATTTTTCCACTGAGGAATTCACTTAACAATATGGGCAACATAAAATGTTTTATTATTAGAATTAAGTAATATACCAGTAGCATCATCAAACATTCTGTATATCTTCACTGGAGAAAATTTTTGTAGCAAGATGTTCTCTCTCCAAAATTAATGAGAATACTAACTTTCTAAGATAAATAAGGTTACATTTGTAACATTTTTATGTTGAAACTTGTAATGGAATGTATTTTCCCAATACTGTATCTTAAATTTGACAGAGCCTAACACCAGGCATTCTGCTTTCAAATTAAACAACTTACCAAGTAGCTCTGTTCTATACTTTTCTGCATCTCTGCTCCATCAGGGTTAGGCAGCTGGAACACTTCATAAAGATGTTAAGCTTCCAGTGTTAGTTTGAGTGCACATTAGTCTGCTTAAGGCAAAGCTGAGACCCAGATCAGACTGCCTCCCTGTGAACTTGTCACAGCACAGACCCCACAAACACAGCAGCAGCAGCAGCATCCAAGAGGCCACAGCACTGTTAGGGCTCATTCCACACCTCTCCCTTCTGAAAAAATCTTTTCCATATCACAGACTCCCATAACCACTCCAAAAGGAAGAACAGATATATCTTATTTCTGAACACTCTGTCTAAAATGTTTAGTAAGCATTAGCAATGAATTATGTTTCTTACCCTGGAAATGGGTTAAAGGGGTCTATGTAGGGTAAAAAAAAATAGGCAGATCAAAACTTTGTGAATTTGTGGGTCAAATTTTTTATTCAGCTGGCTTTGATATGGAATAACAATTCTCATTTTTCATTGCATCTGTTGCAATCAAAAAGCCTATAAAAACACCCAGCCAAAGATGACCGCCAGAAGTTTATTGATGAAGCATGATTCTGTGAGAAATTAGAAGTGCATGGTAATGCCTCACCACACTAGTACCATCAAATATTTGTATCTGCAATTAGAAAGACCAAAATGGTATATTAATTTTTTGCCCTAGTCCTAGGTTTTCCTTTTTTGGCAGAAAAAAAGGAGGGAAGTAAATCAGATTCTCAGTTCTTGATGTGCAGTAGCACTTTGATGACCAGTGAATATCTGCTCAGGACTCCAATGGAGACAACACCTTGTGACCATTGGAAAAGAGGAACAGAAATCAAATAGCTGTAACATATGTATAGTTTTTTCAGGCTTGAGCTAGGTTTAGAGCACATGTGAATTATTACCACCTCAATATTTCATATGAAAACTATCATACATTTGCATCTGAAAGGTCAGCAGCCTCTTCATCAAGGGATTATCATTCAATTGCATATATATGTATTTTATGTATTTATTTCAGAATACCTTTAATTCTTCTTCTTCTACACCCATGTTTCATTTACTTTAGAGAATGACATTTTCCCATACTGAGCCCACCTGGATGTGCCACAGACTATCCTAGAGCTCTCCCAAGATAAACAGTGGGCTGAAGTTTGATAAAGTATCACAAATGAACAAATAATGACCCTGTTGGATCAAAAGTATTTCTTGTCTCAAAAGCATTCCCCATGCCTGACAGAGATCTGTATGAATTTCTTTTACAGGAGCAGCCAAAGCAGGCAGCAAAGCATGCAAGTGCTCAAAAAAACCACAGCACGTGATTTCTCAAGCACAGTAACAAAATATAGCCCCTACTCCAGCAATCATGTCCACCAGAGGAAGATCTGAGCCAATATAAATACAAACCCCAGCACTATAAAGCACTGTTCCTTTCAAATGGAGCTTTTCCTTTTTTGGAGTTTGTCAAAAGTTTTCATTGAAAGGTCTGTTTATTTCCAGACATAAAACAAATACCCAGCTGGCAAGCTTTGTTACATGGTTATAAATTACAACATTTTACCTTTAAAGTTATTAGTAAAAGCAAACACGAAAATAGGGTTTATAAACCTACTTTTTCAAGAACAGCTGCTCAGCATAACTGGAAAAAAAAGAGAAGATCCATATGCAGGCATTCCATAAATAATTAAGGCATGGGAAAATATATAATTTTTTTAAGTAGATAGCTTTACATATTTTAAAATCAATGCAAAGACAGTGTGTACCAAAATGTACCCTACAATAATAAAAAGCAACAATCTGGAATGAATAATTTTTCTATTTCCAGTTTGGTTTTTTGAACATACTGATAATATTCATCAAGTTAAACAGCATTAGGGAAAAAAATTCAGAAATAATGACATTAACAAACTAAGAAAATAATAAAACCAGCAAAAATAATTTTGGGAAGATAAAAGGCAATGTTCGTACTACACCTAAAGACCAGAACTGTTGCCTTTGTCAGACAGAGAAGTGTCCAGGTGTGCAGTGATGGACAGTTACACGTCCCTGTTGTGAAGCACGTTCAGATTGCCTCCCTCAGGACCCAGAAAACAAACTAAACAGATTAAACTGATGCACTGGATGCCCCCAGCTTCTAAAACTAAAGGAGCAAAATCTGCAAAATCACACATGTCCAGAGAATAGCAAATTGTGCAAAACTAGCCACCATTCTGCCCAGCATAAATGTTAAAGGGAGATGGTATGAAAGAATCAGGTAGAAAATTTGAAATTTCCCTTTTTAGAGAAATTAATCAGCTCACAGACCTCATTGCCAGAGGACTCTATGAGGAACAACAACCTAAATGGGCTTCTAAAAAATTGCACAACTAAATGGAAGTAGTGACCAATACACACATCATTCAAGAATTAATCTGTGATTCAGGAAGCCCCTGAGCACTTGGCAAACTCCATGGAAGCATATAAGAGAAAATGTCTTAGGTGGCTTTTATTTTCCTCCCAGCTCTGTTACTGGCTAGCTCTAGAGAGAGGACACAGAGGAGGACTGCTCTTCGGCCTGACCAGTGCTGCTATTTTGATTGCAGATGTACCCAATGTCAGCAGCTGGCCCATTTGGCAGCTTTTACACTTTCAAAATGAGTCACAGCAGCATGTTTTGAGGCAGACATGAAGTTGGAATCATGGATATACATTCCCATGTATGGTTCACAGATGGAAATTCAGGTGTCACAAAAGGAAACTAATATTAATATAAGACTGAAAACTCTGCCTTTCTTTGTCATTTCTAGCTTTTGTCATCTGCATTCACAATTAAGAGGGACTGTTACAAAATGTGCAAGCATAAAAATTTTCTTAAGCAAGGATGTTTTTGATGTTTGATGTTCGTATATTTTCAAGCCTAATCAACAAGAAGGAAGATTTAATCCATGAAACAGCAGCTAACAAACTCCAAGTGATGTTCATGTGCTAGGAAAGCAAATTAGTTGTTGGTAGAATTGCCTCAGTAATGTTTAGGGCTTGACACACTTCAGTGATCTCAGACCTCATATGAGGTTAACAAAGCTTGGGGAAAAGGATGTACCACTGACAGTGGACACAAAAAATGCAGAATGTCCCAAGGACATTTGGTAGAGTTTCCAAGACAAAGGAGAAACTAACAAAGCCAACTCAGCAGCTGTGCTCCAATTAGCTCTGATGGGGTAAAAGGTAGTTCTGGCAGGGGCAGACTGTGACCACCAACCCAAGAAACCACTGACCCAAAAGAAGAGAAAGACTGAGCATGAGAACTAATTAGCATGAGGAACAAGAGAATCATCAACCCATAGAAGATAAAATACTAATTAATAAGAGAACTTGTAGCAAATGAAAGCTAATTCCTTTGCTTGTTATAATGCATAGATAGCGAAAAGCATTGATAGTTGGTGTGCTTGATTTGTGGAATCCACAGAGCACCCAGGCTTGTGCAGCTCTCAAGTATAATGAATGGCTCTCTCAGCATGTAATTATTGGCTTGTTGCACATCAGGTAAGGAATCTGATTATTGTGGACAACAACAGTATGGCACAAGTTCTGTGGAATGCTTCAGCATGTTTATAGGCCTGTGCCATGACAAAAAGTTCCAACTCCAATGCCCAGCTTGGGCTGAGCAGTCACAAAACGTTAAGCTTGAATAGCACTTGAAACTCATATGCATGTATTCTCTACGTGTAGATTTTAGTTTTGTCCTTTTTTAATGTTTTGGTTGTAGGGGTTTCTTAAGCTCATACCTATATGCTGCCATCATCTTCAGGCTCCCTGAAGACTTTCCTGGAGCACACTGACCAAGAGACACTGGTAAGATCCAGTTTTAGACATACTCGTCATTTGCTTTCAGGTAACTGGGCTCAGATCTTATGCCTGCAAGTTCAGAATACTTATTAAGGCAAAAGGTGACCCCTTTAAAGTCATTTCTGCCTCTCTCTTGAGCAGAGATGGGTCATGTACAGGGGGCAAGGCAGGGGGAGCAGCCTGCTGCAGGAAGCAGCCTGCTTGGTTTATGACTGCAATGTGACTGGGGCTGGGATCACCTCTTACAGGAGTGAGAAAGACGCAATCCCAGGATATGACAGAGAGGGCCCTTTCCCTCATCCAAATCCCTTTTACCCAGAACCTCTCTGGCTCCATTAATCCTTCTAATTCCATGTCCCAGAGCTGTCTCCTCTGACCCTTCTCACTGCCTGAGCCTCCCAGACCCCTCTGATACTTTCCTCATTTGTTGCAATCCCCTTTCCCAGTAGCTCCTAAACATTCCTGTTCCATCTCAACTCCTCTTCTACCTTTTTACCCATCCCCAAATACATCAAAATACTGCAATAGCAGCAATTCTTTAAAGCATCTCAGTAACTTGTGCAAGTGGGACTTTATGGAAGAAAAATGGTAGAAAAATAGAGGCTTGCTGAGATAAAAGTGTCAAGAAGGATCACAAGAAATGTCATCTTCACTACCAGGAATTCCGGGTTATGCACTCAACAGTGTCTGAGTGCCCTGCACACCACTACAGGGTGACAAGTAAACTCCTGCAGGTACAGGGAAGGAACACAAGATCTCTATTTGACAATAAATTTAAAACAGATCAAAGACAGCACTGCACTCTAAACATGACTGTCTTGAATTATCAGTATTTTGTGTAATACTAGTACTTGGAAATACCCATCCGAGACTGTACTGCTCAACTAGTGTCACATACAGGATGGAAATATAAAATGCATGTCTGACATTTATAACCCTAAACCCTATGCAAAGTGATTGTTCCTAAGTCACACAGGAATCACCAACACCTTCCCCTAAACAGAAAGACAAGTTCAGCAAATATTAGCTCAACTTTATTGACGGAAACTGGGACACAGACCCAGTGACTTGCCTAAGACTTCCGCAGGGCTATTTATCAGAGTGTCTTAAAGACAAAGAGATCAGGGCTTAGCAGCCATCCTCGATGGCAAAAGTGCAAGCACTGTGACCATCCAGCACAGATAGGTACATAATAACCAAGCCTTGAGACTGAGCAGGCCTTTATAAGGTCTGCACCAGCAGCACACACAAAGAAAGCTCAAGCTCATGGAGGAGAGAACCAAGCTGTATTATCACCTCTGATTATATCTCTCCTTACTTTTAATAAGTCAGATTTACCAGAGGCTGAGCCTGGCACTATATGTGCCTTCATCTGTGGCCTGATCTATTGCCATTCTCCTGTACACACTGTGCACATGTCATCGCTTACTGCTGCCAGTGACAACTGTGTGTCAGCTGCTGAAGAGAAAACACTAGAAAAAGCAATCTGAAAGCAAGAAGAATTCACAAGGCCATCCATCATGGAAATGCTGAAGCAGAGGTAACTAACTGTCCCTCAAACAGACCCACCCCTCTCAAAAGTTCTTTAAAGACATTTACAGCTGTGAATGTCAAATGATCACTATCCAACACTGCACAGAATCTGACAGCTAAAACTCTTCAAGCAATTTAACTTTTTCCTAAGTTGAAAGTACTCTGAGTCTACAGGTTTTCTGGTGACTAACACATCTCCATAATTCACTTCCAATTAGGATCGAATAACAACTCAAAATAGAGGAAAGAGTGATCCTGTGCTGAAAGGAAATTCACAGTGCACTGCAGAACAGGTCATACCACAGGTGACTTTGGGCAAGTCCTTTCTGCAGGCCTACTGAAACAATTTATGTCTTAAATGTGACAAGGAGATGCAGGAAATGAGAATTGCTCCTTGTTTGTACCACATCTGGCAAAACCAGAGCGTGATCTCAATAGTGGTGTCCAGATAATAAAACTGAGGGAGAAACAAACTATGGAAAAGGTTAAGAATGAGGTTGCACAACACCACCATGCCATGTGTGTGCACAGCTCATGCTACACAAGGACACTAGATGACTCTTAAATTCCATCTGCACCATCCAAGTCTGAAAACAGGAATTTAAGATCACCATAACAAAGACAACCACAGAGCTGTAATAACAGGATCTGACATGGGCTATCCCAAGATAAATTTTCAGCAGTCCATTGGCCTGTCCAGGGTTATTTCTGATACCGTACTCATGAAGAAATAAAAAAGCCGATCTCTGCAGGCTAAAAATACTAAAATCTCCACCACTTCCAGTGGATAACTCCAAGAACAACTCACACCCACAGAACCCTGGGAGATCATGGAAAATTACAAAGTTTCCTGGATTTTTTTTTTTGGTTTGATATTTTTAAGAAAATAAGGAAAGGAAAAAGAAAGCATTACCTATACAGCACAGCGACTAAATAAACAACGAGGCGAAGCAAAACTCCAACTACGACACCATAAGGAGGCAGGAGGGGTCCAGGGGTTGTCATGTCCGTGGGCCTGGCCCTGGGTGGACCCCGAGGGCTGACCATGACCCCTGAGGGGGATAAAGGAGCACTCTAGCTCTAAGTCAGACAGCAATATTCTCCAACCTTTGCCAGAAAGGATCGTAGTCTTCGTCTTCCCTGTAGCGGTCCCTGGGACTTCTGTTTTTTAAGACTCTGAAGTAGATAAACTGGGCTGCAAAATTCATTGTAACTCCTGGTGCAAAGCAAAGCTGGGAGACGGCTGGCAGGGGACACACTTGCCTGTGAGAAGCGTCAGCCCTGCACTGCCTGGGTGGGAAATAGCAGGAGATGTGCTGTAAGCAGCTCTCAGCACTGGCTGGGGGGGAAGTGCCTTTGAAAGAGATGGCTGCTGCTATTTAAAGAGATTATTTCAGAGCCCAACCTGTCCTTGTCAATTTGAGTCAGGGCCTGGATTATGCTTGGGTGACGCTCTGTTAGCAGGACACTTGAAGCTTTAGATACTTACTGCTTAGCTGTGGAGCATGATCCCCACCAGCTGCAGGGCCCAGCACTGAGCAGCAGGGCTCTGGTGGCAGAGCAGGAAAGAGATGCCAGGTTTGGGGTGGCTGAGTCTCTGCAGGGATTCTTTAAGGCAGCACCAGGGGACACAGGTCCTCATGACTGAGGCACAGAGGAGACAGCTCTGCTTGTCTGGGTCTTCTCTTGGCACAAGTCCCTGGAGAAGAAAAATACAGGTATCTAGATCATAAAGAAAAGGCCATTAGGGGAGGGACTGCAGCAACAGTTAACTACATCTATATAGATATCTGTTATATCTATTTATATATATATATGGGGATTATATATCTATATAGAAATATATATGCATGTATATACATATATATAGAGATATATCTCTCTATATATACATATATAGAGAGAGATATAGATAGATGATATAGATTATATAGATGATATAAATTAGATATAGATATAGATAGATAGATAGATATAGAATCTCCATCTAAACCTGTCTCTCTTTGCCCTGAGAGAGCACTAGCAAAGGCAGAGTCACAGTTCCAGACACTGAATGGCTGTGCAGCAGGGATGGGCAGAGGTCCTTTTGTGGCACCTCTCCTCTCAAATATATTCCTGATGGAATGCAGTCTCCAGGCAGCCTAGAGATGAACCAGGTATCCATTTCCAGGTATCAGTAGTCCCTCAGTACCCTCTGATTTCTACTGAGAGCATACAGAGTCTTAATCTCCAAGACAGAGAACAGACATGTCATAGAATCTAACCCAAGCTGTGACCTAACTCTCCCCACAGGATATCATGAGAAACACTATAATCTGATTATATGGGAGAGTCAGAATAAATGATCAAACACTCTTCTGGGATCTCTGGAAAGTCTGAGCTGTGCTGGTGGAGCCTTCCACTGGTGTGGCAGGCAGGCCCACATTCTCCTGACTCCATCAGTACTGATGAAGCTCCAGATTCACCATTTTTTCCAGTTTCTCCTACACAAACCTCTTTTATTCTTCCTTTTCCAGGTGGTGGATGTGCAGGTTGTGATGGTGCCATGTGCTACAAGTGGCCACAGCCCAGCAGCATGCTGCTGCCAGGAGAGATGAGGAAAAATGCCCTCAGCTGCTGCCAGCACTTGCAGCCCTGTGGCCAAGTTATGTTCAGGCTAATGTCACTGGTGCCTTGAAGTGCAGAGGAAGGCAAGGGGAGTTTCTATTTATTCACAACACATCTGACCTGCAATGGTGGGCAGTATGGAACTTCAAAGCAGTGAAAATGGCAATTCCTTTGGATTTTGGATATTTGAGGGTCCAGACCGATGCGCTCAAGCCTTGACATCAATTCAGTTCCTCATAACCAAGGCTCTGATCTGCTATTGACACTTGTAGACCACACTGCATGGATAAAAGGACTTCTGGGACCATTTGGTCAAGAAGCTGGAAAAAAATTCACCAGGCTGTTGCATGACAGAAGCACCTGAAGTGCTGAATTGCTATCCCTGTAAAATACTCCCAAACAAGCAGCCAGCCATAGAGAAATGATCTTTGGGAATTTCTGCTGCAGATTTCCAGCCATGTCAAGCATTCTTTCAAAGCCCTTGTCACTTCCAAACCTGTTCACAAAAAAAGAAGACCACAATTGTGGTCTTTAAAGAAGACCACAATTACCACAGGAAGGAAAAACTCACTTTCAGCTTTGATTTTTTTCCTTTTATAAGGGTGAAAGGAAGGGATAAGTAAGATACAATTGCATTGCTGGTACACAATCTAACACGATTGCTGAGAAACTGTCAAGGACAACACTAAGTTACAGGTCACCCCAGATGACATTTCTTTTCAAATCTCGAGTTTCTTACTTCCTTCCCAGCTGCTCTTTGATGGGTCCTAAGGGAAAGAAGCCAATGCCTCAGTGCTCTATAGCTTTCCAAAGGTTTCATTTACAGCTTCCATGCTGCCACCACTCACGCTTTGTGTGTTTGTGCAAGGAAATCATCATTCCTATCTGCCCAGCTTTAGGCTGGGACCTCAGTAAAACCAGACCTGGTCAGAGGCACTGTGTACATCGGAAATGGCAGTTATTGGGAAGTGTTTTTATCCACATCATAATAAAATATTATCTTGTACTTAGATAATTTTGAATCCAACGAAAGAAATGAACCAGACAGTTTAATCAACAGACAAAACTGAAATTCAGTGCTTGTGTGGTGGTGTGTAAGAAAAAGCAATGATTAGGACTGGAAGGAACTGGAAAATCCAAGTCTCAGAATAACAGTTTCACACTCAACAGGTCATATATAACTGCCAGCCTTCCTCCCTCAGTGCCTGGCGCAAAACCCATTAAAAATAGCATAATGTGGAAAGTAACAGCTGCTTCTTTTTCTAGAAAACCTTTTAAACAAGGTTATGATGCACTTTTCCTGAACTAAAAAAATAAAATAGAACCATTTTGCTGTCAGAAAGGAAAACAATGCTTCATTCTCTTGTAACCAGAGAGAAGTCAGTTTGGACAGCACTGAGAAAAATAGCTATGGCCATTGTAAATAAGGACTTTATTGAATTACAGGACTTGAAAGATTGTTTTGAAGGGTTAGCCAAGCTTTTCCCTACACTAAATAAAATTAATAACATTTCCAACCTCAGTGAGAACAGCATGGGTGGGAAGTGATAGTCTATCCAAAGCAGAGAATTCTTTACAGAATTTGATCACTTGCAGAAGGAAAGAGGGTGGAGGCAATCTGCAGTTAAGCCAAGAAAAACAATAAAATTTTCTCAGAGAATAGCAGCTCAGAAAACCAAGATGATAATTGAGGATTATGCAACATATTGATGCAAATGTGGTGGTAAACCACTGTGACAATCAGTATGGATAAAAAAATAGACAACTCATAAAGAATTGCCAGCTAAAAAAAAAAAAAAGGCACCAAAAAACTTCCCATTTCCTTCTAATTCAAGATACTAATTTAACTACCATCTCAGATTCTTCATAAGTCAATATTCATAAAACAGAGTGGAGTTTCAGCCCCCTGTGTTTATATTTTGTTTATATTTGTCACATAGCTGACCCACAGCAGTAAAATGTCACATTCCCATTTGCTATCTTTAGGGATCTCAGAAAAGGCTGACAGGTAGATTGAAATAAGTGGAAACAGAAGTAGCTTCCTCAAGCTGTATTTCACAGAGCCTGAAAGAAAGGGGAGGCATCAATTCAAAGAACATGTTTGCTGGACCAAGTGGCAACAAGCCTGGATGTGCTTTATCTAAAGTTATGGGACAGACTGTATCTGTTTATGTGGGACAGACTGTATCTGTTTTATGGAAATATTTTGCATAAAGGATGAGATATTTCTCAAGGCAGAGACAAAAGTTTACATTATAGACCAAAAATTATCTCCTCAAAATAGTATCTATATCCATAAGAGGCCTAATAGTAAGATGCAGAACCAATAGCATCAGATGAGGAAAAAATGCGGGCACAAAGCTTGCGCCTTGCTGTTACAAGAAAAATGTGCATTCTCCTCTGCTCAGACTAAATAACTGATAAGAACCAGCAAAATATTTTGTGCTGCTGTTTGTGATATTTAACTGTAATGTCTTGCTTATCTCAGTTTCAAGTGGCAGGATAACATTTCTAAAACATGCAGAGGCAGCAGATTAGCATTGCAAATGCATGAAAGGACACAGTAGTTTATTCTAAGCCACCTCACAAAATTATATTAATGAGCAAAGACTGTATCCAGTTATCTTTGAATAACATGAGATCCCTTATGTTTTCACTGGCTCCAGGGTTTTTGTCCAGCTGGGTCTAAAGTGCTGGTGATGCAGTTGTGCTCACACCGAGTGGAAGTGCACTGACTGAAGCCCACACAGGGAATCACTGAAAATCTACATTTGATTGTCTGTGCAGAAAACAGCAACTGTGATCAGCAGCTTCATTTCTGCTGTTCCAGACACATCAGACCATCACAGTGGCACCATATAATTTCAAAGTACTACTGCAATGATTTTTTCTCACTAGCGGAGATCACCAGGCATTCAAATGGCAAGTTAACGTGGGTTGAAACACAATTAATTTTGGGTTTTTTTAACAGACTTAACTCCCAAAGGGGCTCTGATTTGCCACAGCCTATACACAACTCCTACACGACGCCTTCAGAGAATTACAAGGCCTCGGGATGGGTTTGGCCCAGCAGCAGCACAGAACAGATGGTGGTTTCTGCTGAAGCAAACCAGCGCTGTCTCTCCAGCCCCTCGGCACGGGCTGATCTCCGCTTCCCCTGCAGCCCGAGCACGGAACGGGCGGGGGCTGGCACTTCGAGACACTCATCGCTGCAAATCCGCTTCCCTCCCGTCCCGCTGGGGCTAATTAAAACGCTGAACTCTCGGTTGCAGTTCACGCTGTGCTGGAGATCGGCTCACCTGGGCTGCGCCCGGCGCTGCTGTGGAGGAGCGGAGAAGCCGCCGCAGCCAAAGGTGGGGCAGGAGCCGAAGCGGCCCCCGGGGTGACCCGGTGGCCAGAATTAGGTCACCTCAGTGCCCCTGGGGGCCAGCTGCCAGGGCCACTCACACGTCTGTGCCAGCCCTCTCCCCACCGCCCTGCCCTTCTTCAGGGCTGCTCCCCCCACCCTGCCTCGCCTCCGCCTGCTCCCAGCTCTCCTTCCAGCAATCCCATCAAAGCTGGGCAATCAAGTCCCTTCCAATGGCCCCAACAGAACACTTTGTGCACCCTGGACTGCTATCGTTTCTTCTAAATTCAAACCATAGGCTTTTTCCCCATCAGCTTCTCCTAATTCTTTTTTTAATGATAAAGAGATTACTCCAGAATTATTTATAGCATCCTGATGATTCCATTGGCTCCTGTCCTCACCTTTGATGCTTCTTATTCCTCGAACACATGCAATGAGCCCTCGATTTCCCTTCAGCTTTTTTATCCTCTAATCTTGTATTTCCTCTTTTCTCAGTGTTAATGAGAAGAGACGTTAGATAGTCACCACAGTCAAAGTCATCCCTTCATTTTTGTGTAGATGGCAAAACGTAGTATTCAAAAAGATAAAAACAGGTAGCACTTACAGAAATGAAAATTATAGTATGACATAGATCAATATCTGCATTAAGAAAATATATTTCTGTTATTCTTACAAAGAGTTCCAGTGGTGGGTCTGAATTAAAGAACATTTGGGACAGATAACCTAAAGCATTTTACTGCATCTGGACAGAGTACTGTAACAGATCTCTTAACTTACTTTGAGCCAATTGGTCTCTTAAGGCAAGGAAGGATGTCCTAAAATCTAACATTGGAAACAGCTTCCATGCAATCCCAATTTCCTACATGGATGCTGCTTCAGGCGATAATTCTTGCTCCTACTTCTTTCATCCTTAACATTAACTAAACTATGCATGCAGATACAGCAAACTAATAGCAAGTGTAGCCACCATCAGGATCCCCCCTAAATACATATGGAACTAATTGCACTTTAACAAACTCATTAGAAAAAAATTTTAGAAAAGGGGTGGAGGACAATAGTTGAGTTCACATCTGTTTTCCAACAATTGGAGTTAATGTCCTGTCTCTAGAGTTTGTGGAGTGTGCTAATCTGTTCATTTGTTCATATGCTCACAACATTTTTCATGCCTTGGATCAACTTTTCATAGAAATTTTTCATGGGCCCTTCTCTTCCTTCTCATGGTTATACTAATTCCCTATGTCAACTACCACAAATTCTTCTATTAAGTAGTGGCATTATGAAAGTATTTAAGTTGTCTTTTAATGCAGTTTTTCAGCTGGAATTAAAGAGGTGAGAAGCCAGTACCATACAGTAATAACTAGCTGCACTGGTGGAGAATCTTGTTGGACAGGATCCATCATATGATTAACTACACAGGCAGCAGGATGAAAAAAATTCATTGTTCAGACTCTGCCTGGAAACATGTACTGGAAGCATGTTTGAAGAAAAATTGCAGCTAAAGACGTAAGGGATCTGTAATAACAAAGGAACTACTATCACCCTGCTACAGTATTGTATATTTACTCACACACGTATTTTAAAAGGAATTTTAACCAGGGATTTTTATTGCATTGGCTTTAAAATTATACACATACTGTAAATTTTCAGAGAAATGGCAGTGGAGCGATTAGCTTGGCTTCTCTCTCTGGCAAGTCATTCTTTCCCTTGCATGTCTCCATGACCTTGTGGTAATTAAGAGGAAAGGGGAGCACGCTGAGTAGCAAGTGTATTTATTTCCAGCTGTTTCTCTGTTTTGTTAGGTATCTGCACTCACATGGCAAACACTACCTATATTCAAAGGCCTCACACACATGGCTGCTACCTTCCTAATGGAGAAAGGAACGCAGCTGTTAAGTAATAGACCTTTGCTACACTGCTGTTTGTCATGACTCCTGTTCAGCAAGGTGCTGCTCAACACATGAATAGCTTCTCAGATATTAGCAGGTTCTTCATGGAACGAAATTGTGGCTTCAGTTGCAAGTAATTATCTCATTTAATTGGTGTGGTTTGCAATACCAATCTGCTAAAGACACTAGCTGAGTAATTCTAATTTGGGAATAATCAAGAACTTCCCCCTTATTATTTTCCTGGAATATTATCCACCATAGACTCACAGGTCTATTTCCCATTTTTATCTGACGCAAACGGGTGCACGTAAAGTTACAACAGCAATGGGCCACAACCTTCTGCAATAGAAAATATAGCAAATATCAGATCACCATTTATGCAATACAAGACTGGGAGTCAGAAGTCTATTCCTGAATCACTAATTGTGCTGGGAATATAGTTAAACCAATTTTCTAAGGACAGAGGTTTCTTTTCACTAAAATGGGTGGCACACTGCATATCATATTTCATAGGGTTTCTGAGGCATGGCTAGGCTTCATAAAATGCCTGAAATCTGTCAAATCAAAGGACATAACTAGTTAAAAATACAAAACAAACAACATAATTCACTAATATTCCATGTGACCCACCTTTTCCTTCAGCTTTCTGATTCAGTTTCCTTGTGGATCATTGCTCAGGAAGCTGAAGCCACAGACTGAAAACAGCCTGAAGCCATGGGATGCTTACCTAATGCTAGCAAACAGAATCCAGCCTAGTGTGCTGGCACCAAGGTGACACCAGAGAGTCAATTCCTGTAGCTGACTCACTACTGGCTTTAGGCGTAGCACAAAATGTATTGTTTGGAAGAAGGCTGGATCAGAGTTGTCTGCTCCATGACACACGTGCTTGTTAACCTCTCCAGGGAGGGCAGAGACAGAGCTGACCTTCACAGCGCTTCACACTATGAACCATGTGATATGGGCTTTTAACTGCATCAGAGATTATGCCCCTATGACAATAGCAGGAGAACTTGACACTTTTTGATGTTCCCTGCAAATCAAGATAATAAACAGGAGTACAAGTTGGTATACAACAGACCAGAGAGGGGCTTGCATTGGCACAGAACATGGAGAACATTCAAGGCTGCAGCTATAAGACCTGAAACTCCAACTGAGGCTGCCCCATGAACAACAGAGGCATGGAGGCTCTGTGGAGACTGCCAGGAATGTGTGCTAGGAATCACTGCTAGCCAAAGCTTTAAATGGCAATGTTTACCTCATTCTAATGAAATCACCACTGCAAGAGGCCCTTCATCTGTTCACCAAACAGAAGTACTGTTGCAGAGCAAACTTCTGCTTCCCTGAGAAGCAGCCCAAAGGCTGCATACCTGCTCTGCACAGATCGGCCTCTCCAGGTAATAAAATTCTACTTCTGTATCTGTTCAACAGCTGTTCCAACCAAGCAGTCAGAAACCAAATTAATTAAGAGAGTGATAGTAAGTGACCTCCTCCAAATTGATCATGTAACAAGTCTCAATTTACATTAGGTATTCAACAGCCTCCAAGTAGCAAGAACTTCTGGTCATGAGCAGCTGACAGAAGTTAAGTCTGTGACGAGAGCCTAAGGTACCTCCACAGCCTCTAATGGAGATGAATCTTCTCTCAGGGGCAGGTAGGCAGGCTACACCAAACCATGCACTGATTTCATCATCCACCAGGGTTAAATCCAGGATGGTGATTATAGTCTTTCATTTCCTTCTCTTCAGGGTAAGGCACTTTCCTCTCACTACAAGGATTGGTTTCCTACCATATTTTTGTCTCCTGAAGTAATCTCCACTTAATTTTCTCTGTGTTTCACATAAAGTCCCAAGAGTTTGTTCAGCTACATCCTTTGTCAGCCCATGCTGCAGGATTTCATGCCCAATAACAATGTGTTTTTTTCACACAGCACATATGTCCTCTGACAACTTACACCCTTTATTTAGTTCATTCCTTCTCCCTATGCACCCTGTGGGATCATTGTGCAGTTATTTATTGTTTTTGCCAAGCACTTAACTAGTCCAAGAAAGAGATACAGAAAGACTGTACCAAAAACAAACAAAAAAGCACCTCCCAAAATAGCCTTAATCCTTATGTTTGCTCTCCCTTTCACCAAACTGCCTGCTGGCATAAATTCACATCCCTGTTCACTGGTATGCTTTTTTTGGCTGCCAGTATCTTGGGAACATCTCAACAGCTGGATTTTGTGCAAACCTACTTTCATATGATCTCATTGTGTTCTCATATATGGCCATTTCCAAGATGAATATGCTAAAGAATGCTTTCTCTGATGACAATCAGTTACTGACTAAATTCTCAGAGCACAAGTGTGTTTGCATCATATTCTTTCTTCTGCTCTCACATCTTCTGTCTTCTGAAAAATCTGCTTTACTATTTAATGGGTGTGACAACGCCCATATTTTTTGTACTTTAGTTGCCATTTGTCTTACCCTGCAGCTTCCTTCTGAGTATTTATAAATTACAAAAACAATCTGAGGTAATTAACCAAGATGACCAAAAATCTCAGGACAGGTAGCCCTTCTGAAAAGCAGAATCCCACTTGGCAGAAATATTCCTTCTGGCTGTATTTCCCTGCAGTGGAAAAAACTACTCTCTGATTACAGAAACAACCCCTGGAGGATAATACTAGAGAAAACCTACACTATTTTGTTTAGTTCTCCATGGCTATCAGACCAGCACCTCACTATACTCAAACATAACACAGTATGCAAAAATATGCAGCAAGTGCCTTAGAGGGCCTGAACTGTTCCAGGAGCTTGAGAGCAATTCAGGAGGAACCTCAAGGAAATGGGTAATGTAAAGGAGGTGAGTGGCCTCAGCAAAGGTGGTCTGGAATGGAAATTGCCATATTTTTTACACTGTTTTGAAGGGAAAACTGTTTGAATGAATGTTCATTGCTTTTTAGTGTGTGGCATAGAAGATGGCAGAGAGAGCTTGCAGAAATCCTCCATGAACAGGCCCCCTTTGCAATACAGAGAATGCACTGGGTGATTCTGCTTAAAGAAGGACAGAGGCAAAGGACAAACACATTCAGAAAACAGCAGCCAACTATTCATAAATATTCTTCCTCTGCTCCCCAGTCCCCTCCTTTTAAAGACAGACAGCACACAAATAATGTATCACTTCAAAAACCACAGCCTCCCACATCAGCATCTCATACTGAAACACAGGGTAAAACTGAGGGTAGACTCACTGTTACCTTTTGCAGTTCCCCTCTCGGGACCTGTTAATAAGAAAATTAAGATTTATGTAAGTTTTTAGCATGTATAATCATAGCGATTCAAGCCAAAACACCCAGAAAAACACTGCCACTCCAATTTTCATAACTAATTTAATTTTTTTTTTCATAAAAGTGTTAACGTATTCAAACCAACCCCAATGGCTTAATAAACACTGAGGTTGTTCTATGTCTCATCAAAATTATCAGCTAAATTCCAGTCACAGAATCTCTGTTACTAAGGCTATTTTGCCTTGCAACTGAGGTTACAATCTAACTTTTTACAGGAATCACTGAGGATGATTATACTTTGAACTGTAAGGTAGCATCTCTACAGGATCATTTTCAGATATTCAAATAACTTGATTTTTTGACTCCTAGGGAGGTGGTAAAGACCAAGGAAATCTGTTCTAGCTTGCAGGGGTTTGTTTTCAATGGTAAAAACACCATCTGTCCTGAACAACAGCCCTTAGGATTAAGTAGAATGCCTTACTGGCCTCTCATTTTTTCTTACAATAGTTTGGGAAAAGGTAACTCAAATGAATATGAGGAATAATACCAGGAAGGAGATACCTTAAATATTTTAACACCAGCCTAGAGGGGCCAAAGACTGATGCTTATCCAGTCAACACCCAGGAACCTGCAGGACAAACAATGTTCTTCCAAGATCCTGCTAAAAGTCACACACATTGCCAGGCTACCATGAGTAGCGCTATTTTTGCATGTGACGTTACCAAGCCCAACCAATTTTAAAACCCTGCCAAACCACGAAGATCTCAGATGGCTCCTCAGGAGATCCTCTATGATACTGTCCAAACATAAAGTACCACAGACACTTGCCACCTCCCACAAGACTGCCACATATTGTACTGCCTGACGAAGATGCTTCTGCACTCTTCAAAAAGATCATAAAATGGAAAAAAACCCTGTAAGCTCACAAGATCTAAAGATACGGTGTTTTCCAGTGTTCCTGCTTTGCCTGCTCCAGATGAAGTTCTACAAGGAAAGAAACATCCCTTCCTCCTCCTTTTCCTTCCTTTCCTTGCCCCGCTTGCTGCATTTACAGGATCCAAAGTTTTTCATTGCATGCCATTGTAATCTGTGTAAATAAATATGAGCATAAAAAATAACTTTGGGGAGCCTGGGCTACTTCCAGCTTGCCTGAATAGCTGGGCTGTGCATGGAGCTGGAAGGGTGTTTTTTAAAAGGAGGGAAGCAGAAGAGAACAGCTTAAGAATCTTGGCTCAGGCTGGGCATATTTCCGCCTAACTCTGGCTAAACCTCAGCACGAAGGGCTGGACGAGGAGTGCATAGGAAGCCAGGGAGGGAGGGAGGCTGCGGGGCTCTCCAGCACAGCTACGGCAGAGCACGGACAGGCTGAAGCCATGCTTTTCCTCTGGGCACTGGCATTTGTTCTAGTCCTGCAGGAGCAAGATCCTTTAGGTAAGTGACTCTGAGCTTGCAAAGAAAAAAAACTATAGCTCTATCTTAATATGGACAAAGCCTTTGCTTGGGGTGGGAGAGGGAAGCAAAAAATTGCTTAATTTCTCTATGCTTCTTATGTGAAGGTGACACAGGTATGTGTCAAAATTCTGTGGGCATATTGATTTTAAGAGGTAAAGCTCCATTTTTGTGACATTAAATTCTCTCCTGTAGGCATATTCCTTTGGTAGAGATTTTTTACTTCTTACAAGAGATAGTATCACTCTACATTCAGAAATTTAGAACCACATTGAGGTGCTGCAGACAGAGCTCTGAATTTCCGTAATTACTGTTCTGGCAGCTGTATTCATATCACACTAATCCACTTGGAAAGTTCAAGGTGATTAGAGAAAGATTCTCCTTTATTCAAAGCCTTCTTTTTAAATTTCCTGGTAACAGCATCACAATTTTATTTCTTCTGCTTTTCATTGCTTATTCCTGAGATTTTGAAGTACATAATGATTTCTCCAAAAGTCTTGTGATAACAAACAGAGAACATCTGATAAGTTTGCATCTGAATTCTACTTTCATTAACAAGAGATTAGTGCTGAATAACCTGTAATCACATTGTAGTGTGACTGAAAACTATTCACTTTGGCTAGTTCAAGGGTTTACAGTCCCTATGTAACCACAAACCTGGCTGCCCAGCCTGTTTGTACTGCATCTTGTCTGCTAGCTGAGGCTCAGCTTTATTTTCCCTCTGGTCCTACTTTCTTGACAACACAGCAGTTGTATTTCATGGCAGGGTAGTAAGATCCTATTACATTCAAAACATTTCCTGAAAGACTGTTAGTCCCTTCTGCCCCCCAAGTTCTAGTCACTCTTCCTTGCCCTGACTCCCTCCTGCTTAACTGGCTTTGTGACGTTTATCTCAGTGGTGAACTGAAATATCAATGCAACAGCACGAGCACTCTAACTTGTTTTCACTCCACAAGAATACACTGTCCTCCTGTGAGTTTTGTGAGCTTCACTAAAATAAATGTGAAATTAAAGAAAAAAATTTTAAAGGCTTTGTCTATTCCCATTGAAGTATGGTTTTAACCTCAAATCATTTGCAAACTCAGATAAAATCCAGTTAATCAGAATAGCACTTCAATAATAACTGCAGCAGAGACTAGCACCCAGTATCATGCCAGGTGGCAGCTACCCAGTCAACAAACCATGTTTACGGTCTTAGTGGTGTACATCATGCAAAATGAGAAATTTTGTGTCTGTCATGGCCAGGGGAGCACCCTACCTGACTGAAGGCTTAAAAAAGCCATCCTCACTTTCCCTCTGCTACCCTTGAGTTGGGGAACATGACCTGATTCCCTTGCAGATCCCTCCCCATCCTTACTCCCACGGGTTCCTCTTAAAAATTATTCAGTGAAACTAGAATTTACGTTTCAATTAAATTTCAATTAATATAAACAATCTCAAATTCAAAGAGGTCAGCCTCCAAATCATTCAGGAGGAGAGGCTGGCACGGGGGCCCTTCTGGATGCAACCATGTGCTCCTGCCACAGTTTATAGTGCTTTGCTGCCAGCGCCAGGTTAATCAGTGGGCTGCTGCTCAAATGTAGCCTGGAGCACAATACCTGCCCCATTTAAAAGGGTTTCCATTCTAACAAAAACATCCAGGCGGATGTTTCTGAGGGGCGTGGCACCCCAGCAGCAGAGATTTTGCTCCATGTTTACGCGTGGCAGAGAGGTGAGCCGGAGCTCTCGGGTCAGCACGTAGCTGGCAGGCAGGGCCATCATTAGCGGGGCGCTCCGGCCACCGAGAGAGGACAGAGAGCTCCCAGCGCAGGCACTGCTGCTCCACACCGCGGCGGGTTCGCTGCAAACAGCACGAGATCCACTCGGTTTTAAATACAAGCTAAAGTAAATCAAGTGTATGAATGCTTTTCTTCATTCACCTAACGTTCCTTGAATTCTCAAGATCTTTTGAATCCTCTGATGCTCACATGCAATATCAAAGCTGGGAAGATCTATAAACTAAACCAGTATCTAGAAACTGGGGAAAAAATCCTTTCAGAACAGTCAGATTCTGCCCGAAATTGACCATTTGCATTATCACAGAGGAGCGTTTTTTCTCCAGGAAATTAAACTACTGCTACTGCATTGCAGAATTAAAGCCACAGAAAACAAACTATTTTAGAGCAGACTTGGACTCCTATTTATCTTACCAACAAATTAATAATGGTTTAACCTATACTCCATGTTATAGGTATTTTTTGTCCTTATGGAAACCTATCAGCATTAGTGGCTCCAGCACCAGGATTGTAGGCTTTGCAGAACCCACCTCAGAGCTCCAACAAAGAAAGAGAAATAAAGTTTGCAATAAAGTGTACCCTGAAATAACTGTGGTTTTTAAGACTGTGAGGTATCTGGAGATGATGGTTCAGTACAGAAGGGAGCCTTTTATAAAGAGATTTTATACATCTGTAAAGCCCTGTGTTTTCTTATGTTTATTAAAAGGAATTTAAGTTCTGTGAACTTTGTAACCCCCAAATGCAAAGTAAAAGTTAGTTTCAAATGCCCCCAAAAAATCAGGAGTTTAGAAATACAGGACTCCTATTGTCCATCTGCAGGATGTGGCTCTATTCATAAACAGAGCTGATCTGCTCTGCTTGAAGCAGATGTAAGTCCCAGGCCTGAATGTCAGGATCTACTGTGTATCTATGTATAGACGTGTGAATATATATATATTCTCTCTGAATATATATATATATATATATATACACACACACATATATATATTCTCTCCCACTATTCTACTTCCTGAGCTGCTACAGAATGCGTGAACTGTCTGCCAAGAGAAAATATAACTTCAAGCAAGTTCTTAGATTTGTTTAGATATTAGAAAAAACCCTAAAATTATATTTTTTCATTGTACTTATTAACCTATTATTATTTCTATTGTTCCCATTTATTTCTTATATATTTCTACCATGACTTAGACATATGAAAACTACACATCACAGAGCTGAGTAATTAGTCACAGACTCACCTCACGCACTCCCCATGACCAGTTTCTATTACTAAACACAGACTAAAAGCCATGTCCTCAGAGAATTGAGAAACGCTTTATCCCTGATACCAGTGGTTATCTTCAAATTGATGGTGGCATCCATTATTCATTTATCTCACATCCTTCACTCTCAAGCCAGCCTTAAGCTCACTAATTCTGCACAACTGGGATTCTTTATGTATACTAAGACACAGCTCCTCTTCTTCTTAAACAGCTTCCCCTTCTCTAACACAGGTGTGTCCTGACACAGCTTCTAGCCATAATCCTCCTAACATTTAGCCTTAGTTTCCATAACAAAGATATACTCACACAGAAATAAATACATAATAAAGGCAAATTTTTCTGCAGCCCAAAGCATCATTGTAAGACACAGCCTGAATTAGAGTAACATACCTGCTAATTACGTGGCTTGTGTCTCTTATCAGTCCAATTCCCTGTAGTCAGTTTCCATCGCAGCAGCAAGTGCAGGAAGACTTGCACTGCTTATCAGAAGACCAGCATGCTGAAAACACGTGCCAAGCCAATAGCTCCCTCACAGGAACTTTTAACTGCTATCGTTCTTCCTTTCAATGAAAATACACAAAACTTAAGTGCTTCTTACAGTCACAGATATGGTCAAATAGCAGAAAAAGGAAAGTAGCTTTTCAAGTAGCAATTTTGCTTCTGGCACATAGCCATGGCAGGGGACCAGATTTTTCTGTGCCTTAAAAAAAACCCACCAACTGGAAGTACAAACTAACCCTGGCCCTGTGCACTCCCTCTCAATCTCCACTGCTGGGTGAGTGAGAGATGGATCCCCTTATGAAATGAGAATTACATGGGTCACAATAGCAAAAGCTGCTGTAAATGAAGTAGTTTTACTCAGAAATACATGCTAACTAGTCAGGAACAATTGCTATGAGGTCCCATTTCTGGTTTTGCACGTTTCACAAGCACAAGTGATGTACGGTCGGACCAGAACACACTGTGACACAAAGTCCCACCCACTAGTGGATGGGATAGACTAGGTAGAGATGTGAGGCCTTGTAGGCTGGTATCTGACCACCTTCATTAATATATTCCACAACCCATGAGATTCTCCCTTTGCTCCTTCTCTTTTAGGTAAAAAAGAATTAAAACAAGTACAACCTTAACTGATGTAGGATCTGAAGCAATATTCATAGTAGCATATTCTACACCTTGATAAAAAGAGAACCAGGTCTGCAATTTTGGAACTTGACCTTCTGATATGGTTATTTAGCTACTAAAATTAATATTAAAAGTAATTGATTTCATGGAAGAAACTAACTTCAGGATGTTTCCCTTATTGGAGGACCATAAGCCTTGGATACCAGAGAAATCCCTTGGTTTTTGTATCATGTTTGAAACCTTTCCAAGACTTGACATTCAGGCAGCAGTTGAAGTATTCAATGAATGTATAGATTAGAGTAATCCCTAATCAGGCATTAAAAACTTTCTATGTACCTTCTTGGAATTAAAACAAAAACCAAACCAAACAAACAAAAACAACAATAACAAAATCTTCCCACAACTCCTAAATTTCAGATCTTCCTATACTGTCAGTTTCCTGTCTAATACACAATGCCTGCTTTCCATCTCCCACTTTGGATAGACCATATTTACCCTGTATGAAATTTGCCTTGTCATTCTGCCATAAAAGCTAGAGCCTAGTAAAGGTGTGTGTACATTTATATATTTATATGTATATGTATATATATTTGCATGTAAATATAAGCAAACCCATGCAGTTGCCTCCAGTGTGAAGCATATAGCAGCATGTAAGTTGCTAATGAATTTCATATATTTATAACAATTCCTGCAGTCTTTATTGCAATCACTAAAGGTAAGAATTCCTTTAAGAAAATAGAGACTAAACTCTAAAAAGAAGATCAGAGGCATCTAAATCACAGGTAAGCATTAGTGTTTTATGAATTACATCCAGAAAGATGCTCAATGTCCAGTTAAAGATATGCTTCTGAGTGGCTAAGAACTTGAAGGGAATCTGTGCCCTAAAAACCATTTTAAATACAACACTTGATATCCAAATCAATTATTTTTGATGTCCTAACAATAAAATTTGATATGGCTTGAGTCATATATCACTGCTTAAAATGAATATGGGGATGCTGTTGATAATGAAACTGGTAATGACACAGGAAGTTAATTCAGTACCTCTATACCCAAGGGTGCCAATGTGATTAATTAAGAGCTGACATTACTGGAAACTAACTCTGATGCCTTGAAGAATAGCCCCCAAAATTGAATATGACTAACAGTTTTAGCTTAACATAATTTATGGTCTGAAAGCACTAGTACTGATATTTATTAGTATCAATTAAGGTTCAAATCAACTAAATCTTTCCTGAATTCAGCTGCAAGTTATCTTCACCAATCACTTTTGAATACCATATGATTTCTTGTACCATTTCAAAGTTACATGCAAATTTCCAAGTGGACTCCAAAACTTGTATTTAGAGAAAAAAAAGTCATTTAAGCAAGGATCAGCAAGTCCATTCAGAAGTCTGTTGCATTCCTCCCAAACTGGTTAGTGGATTCATCATTTGAATTTGATCCTCCAGCTCATGACCTTTTTCCTGTTGGAACATAAATCATTACTACCACCATTCCTTTTCTCATCAAGGGCTATCTGGCCACCTTATCCTACATGCTCCAGGAATAAAATTATACTACTAAACCTAAGGCAGTGCAAACAAAAGCACACAGCACAGCACATTTTCTTGAAGAGTTAGACATGTTTTCTCCTTTATTCCCCTTGCTCTATCACATTTTCAGGTTTCTTCATTTGCCATCTGGTTCCTATTTTAATCTCCCATGTTTTTCACTTGGCTTGTGGCCTGCTTTGTTTTACCCCTCCCACTGAACACAAACAAGAACTTGCTGTCAACTTGCAAAACCACACTGATCATAGAATGAGGCAAAAGAATTTTGCAGGTTTTAAGACCAATGGAGAACACTGTGGTCACTCACCTTGACCTTCTCTATAATGCAGACCAAAGAACCCAACCTAGCAATTTCTAGATCAAGTCTGTAACTTCATTTGGACCAGCAATGTGTCATTAGGAAGGATACTTTAAAAGACCTTCCAGATCTGTGTGGTCATGTACTTCAGTTCTGGCAGTCCCAGTAACCACAGAAAATGACAGCAGAGAAGCAGTTGCTTGGGTTTATTCTGATGCTTAGCATTAGCAACTACTTGGATGATCAAAATGAACCATTTAACAGCATCTGGATAGAAAGAACCCTGACAGTCCTAGAAGGGAACTTTATCAGGGAGCACAGAGAAGCAACATCTTGTGGGTTGGGGGAATATATCAAATGTAAAGGAGGCAGAAGAGCTTAACTGAGTGACAATCTAAGATCTCTGCTCTTAACCTGTTTAGTAAGGCTGTTCTGATTCTTAGTTTGCTCTTTCTCTCTCTTGCTGTAAGATCAAGCTTTGTACAGTCAGGCTGACCATGATACATAGATGTTACTCTTCATGGTGCTACTTCTTTCAAACTTTAAGCATGTTATCCTATTAAACAGATCCTTATTAACAACCAGTTCAGAGATGCTCCATTTCTCTGCTGGTGTCTGACTGCATCATAGCCCAGGGTGGTTGGAACTACCCTGATTTATGAGCATCATCAATGCAGCACAGAGGACTTAATCAGAGGAAATAAGGCATAAGTTGTTTTCTTATATCAAACATGAGATTTCTGGTTCTTGATGGAAAATAACTACTCTATATATCAAATAGAATGGATTTCAATAATTTAACTAAATATGTCACCTGCAAGAAATATCAGGTGGAAATCTGCAGATGGGACATTAACTGAAAGGTAATGTTCTCTGTGCTGTACTGAAATGTGAAAAGGGTCTGTGTGAAATAATCTATTAAGTTTCAAATGAGAGATTTAAGACATTGAAATATGCCTCCTACACACTTGCATAAGCTGTCAAAAGTTGCAAACACCCACACATATTAAATATGTAAATTATATGGCATACAAAGAACACTTCGCTTCTAAAAGTAGTAAGCTTCAAAACTTACTACCAAAGTTGTCTGTATTTATGTACATGCTTTGAAACACAGACAAGTAAAAAGTCCAATTTACATTTAAAACAATGTTTCTTCAGTAACCTCAGAAAGTAAGTACCTGGAAGTATCCTAAAAGGTCATTAGTCTTTTGCTTACATAGTTTGCAGCCTTCCACTCTTCACTTCCTTTACACAGTGACTGAATTTATTACATGAAGTAGAGATGCTGCTGGAGTAAGGTCAGTGCCAAAGGCAGATTGTGTCCCTTTCCTTCACCAGTTGCAATAGAGAAGGGCAGTGCTCATAAGCAACATTCCATGTGCTCTCTTTGAGCACATGGAAATTACTGCTTTGGCTGAATTGCCCGACCACAGTGACCCAGATATGTGCTGTATTTACAAGGGACCGGATGTGTCCTGTGAACAGCCCATCCCAGAGATAAAGCTGTAGTTTAACAGCTAAAGCCAGACAACAAAATAACAATGAGTGTTTTGGGCAGCCACAGCCTCAAGCCAGAAAAAAGAAATCTGCACAGACAAAGCACTGGCTGGCCAGCCAGCAGCAGCTGAGTTAGCCTGTTCTGGTGTGGTGGTGGAGGGGCAATCACAAGAACCTGAGCATCTCCTTTCTGGTGTGAAAGTGACTAACAAGGCATGGACACACAGGTCCTGAGAGGGTTTCTCCTTTCTCAGCTCTCTCACAGCTCACAGCTCCATACTGTGAGGTCTACAACTAGATATGCTTTTGCTTATACTAACTCTTAGCCTTGCTATCATCAGCTGTCAGGTGCTCCCTGAGACACTTAAGCTTGGCCTGTTTATCAAATTTTTTGGGCACTGCACTAATTCTATGGTTCTGAGTGATAATCTTACAGCCCTGTCAAACTAAAACAAGATGCTTTGTCCTCCTTCAGTACGCCCATTGCAGCTGATAACGCAGCAATGCACTTCGAGTGGTGGAAAGTTGTCTCCCCTCATATCAGGAGAGGAACCCATCACCCAAGGAACCAAGAGCTATGGAGTCCTGTGTCTCATAGCATAGTGTCTCCCTTTACCTTATTCTCTAGATGCACACAAAGCCTTGCAGTGCTTTGCTAAGCTTCACAATAAGACATGACAACCTTACATTGGCTATACATACCTATCATGGTATGTATACATGTGCTTTGATCTGTCATCCATCATATCTAACCTCCCCACCTACAAACACTTGCCTAGAGAATCAGCCAGCACAATTTCAGTATCTCCACGCTGTTCTCGCCATGATAGAAAAAACCAAACATGTAAAGAAGCAAAAATTTTAAGAAACAGCACGTTCACCTGACCACTAAGACAGTAACAACACTCATAAACCACCACCACCAGCAGCAAAGAGAAAAAAAGGGTAACTGCAAAGCAGCTGGTGTTGAAATACCTGCTGTATTTCAGCACTTTCCTGTAAACAGGTAGAGGAAGCCTTTGGGATTCTGTCCTAACAGCACCACCTTCTGGTGGCTGCACTGAAAAAAAAACCCAACCAAATCTCTGCCAAACCAGTTTCTAAATAATGCCCAGTAAGTCAGGTCACCCCCTAATCCCTCCTCCCCTCCGTCCTCCACCCTCCAATTATAAGGATGTCATTCCAACTCAGAGTACATCTCTCATCCCCCCCAAATTGCAGTGATCCTTACTGACACGTGTTTGCCATCACCTGACACCTACACTCCAGAAATCTTGGCACAGCCTTGAGATGAAGCACTGCAGCAGTTCTACACTTCTGCTCTGGCACAGCAGTACTGAAGACAGTTAGTTACTGCTCTTGTGTGTCTTACTGATCATTGTAACACAAGCTCAGTTTTGTCTTTGTTACAATCAATGACAATGTTACAATCAAACAATGAGTTTCTTCTGTTTCCTCATTATCATAGCTGCTTCAAGCATCAAACAAGAGCAAAACCTATCTTTACATGCAGGAAGATATGTTATCACTTTACCACAGCTTAAAATATTCCATTACAGTCCTCTGCACACATGTGAAAATGTAAATGTTACTGAATGCTACAAAGAAATTATGAAAAAGAAGCAGGCTCCACTACAGCATGGACACCAGCAGCTACTGACTGACCTTTCATGAAGCACAGCCAGCAGAACGAAAAGTTCAAAGAGCAAGAGCTCATGAGTACTGAGAGGTAATCACAGATAACTGTCAGAGATATGTGACTTTGTATATAGCACTATATACAAGTCAGCAAATGTGCACATTTTTATTGTTTCCCTTCCCATTGCAAAGTCAGACTGTTAGAGACAACTTTCTGTCATCAGACATCATCAGCAACCATTTGGAAAGGGGACAAGCTTAGCTACTCTTCAAAGCTCTACCATACCAGCTGCTTCTGAAGAAAGTCTACAAGGAACTGTTGTGCAAGGCAGATCTTCCCAACAGTTTGGCTTCACACTTAAGAGAGACAGAGTTACAGCCTATAAACTTACCCTACACAGATAGGAAAAAATGGATTATGTAAAACAAACACACACATAAACAAAACAAACATCTGTAGGAAGAGAAAACACCTTGTTCCAAGCAACATGATGTGTGCAGGCAAGGAGACATTCACTGCACCAGGGCACAGCTGTAGTTATTGGAAAAGAAGTTCAATTTCTACATTTGGTTCATAAACAAGGCCGTGTAGCATGCAAAATACAACTTCAGAAATCAGAAAGGCAAGAACTGCTATTAGCCCTCTGCTAATTAACTGTGTCTGTACTTCCAGCTGCTGCAGATCCTGTCAGTGTGGTACCTGGAAGTTTGGAAAGAGGAAGCTGGTGTAATGAACATATGCTCCATGAACGCTTAGATATTATTGAAGAGGTAAGAGGGATTGTGCTGGCTCCTCAACTTTACCAGACCTCTGCCCTATCCTTTTGACCAAAGAAAAAGGATGTTTCTAGCCAGTGTCCCTTCCTGACTTAATTCTAGTCAAGGTCGGACTATCTTTTTTTTCAGATGTCATAGTTTATAACTATCCATAAAACCATTACCACCAGAAATATATAAATCTTGATGAATTCCAAAAAACTGATTAACAATTTATTATATATCAGCCTTTTCTAGAATATTTATAACTGTGCCTTTAATCTAAAAATCAGAATCAATATTTGTAAAGTTTCACATTGGCTTATTGGTAAATGTGAGTTCTGCAGGTGATGATAGAGGAGTTTCTGCTCACCCCTGCTGACACTTAAGAGCTAAATGCCCTTTATGACTGGGATTCTAGGAAAGCTGCAGAGTTTGATTTTTTTTTCCCCTGGTGTCTTAAGCACTCACAAGATATCTGCTAACTATTCTCAGCTGGGTAGTTCCCAAACTCCATGCTGAGGTTTTGAAATGGCAACTTTACCTCTTTTTTGTTCTAGTCCCAGCCCTGTTCTTTCCACCTCATCAGCTCCTCTCATCATCCATGCAGTTTCTTTTATTGCATATAGTAAATTTCAATTCTCTCACAGAAAGAATTAAAAACAAACTAGTGCAAAGCCCCAGTAAGTTAAATTCTTCTTTATACAGGGGTGCCTTAACCTAACTCTTGCAAAACCAAGTGCTAGTACTTGGTGCCACTAGAGGCCAGCAGAACACAAGAAATGTTTAAAGCTGCAATGCGCAATATAGACTAAATTAGCTGTTGGCACTAAAGGACATGAGGTTTGCATTTCCGCAAACACATCTGGGGCAGTTCCTTCCACTTGACCCTTTGACTACCTCCTTTCTCCATTTGTCTCCCTTGTTTCCATTAGAAGGTAATAAAAACTGTGGAGCACCTAGAATCAGAAGTCAAATCACTCCTCAACATAATCAGTGAGACAACATTGAATATCCCCACCGTTCCAGGAACTCCACTGATAGACATTTTTGATGGTCAGTATCTGGTCCGATATAATCTATGTTGAAAAAAAGTGTTACATATGTTATTATTAATTATGCCATATTTTCTCTCTGAGGATGTGAACTAAATCCTTCATTCAGCTCAGGGTAGCTAAGGGCTCAGAACTGGGGGCCTCAGGACCCCAATTCTGGGTCCAGTTTGAAAAATCAGATTTCAACAACCACTGAAGAGAAGGTTGGGAGAAAAGAAAGCAACTCACTTTAGAACGTCAGGGCAGATGAAGTTAGCTCAAGGTTCCTTTCAGATTTAAGAGCCTGTGATTCTTTAGCTTCATGTGTAAGAAAATAAGGAAGAGCAACAAAATTTAAAAAAAATTGGAGGTATTGCTACTATGATATCCTAAATTCAACTTTGACACATTAGCCCCTCACACAAAACATGCTCCTGGATAAATTATTTTGGAATAAATTAAACCACAACAGAAATTAGTTGGATGAGACCACCTATTCTATTCACTTTCTTATAATGCTCGATGCTCTTCATCCTCTTCCTAAATATCAATAGTGCATTTAACAAGGTGAGACACTCTTGATGGAAAACAAACCACTTGTGGACAGATGTAAACATCCACAAACATGTTTATGAAGTCAGTTTTATCAGTGCTGGGTTGTTTTTTCCTTTAAGGTAGCTTAAAGTGGGCACACTACAGTGCACTGAGATGATGGAAGGAGACAGCAGTAGAGTTTATGCTGCTTTTTGCTTCTTGCAGTTGGCTGTATGGATCTGGTCACCATGACTGATAATGTCCTCCCCAGCTTTGCTATCCATTGAAGTTTATAGTTTTCTGTGAGGGGCAGTTAACAGGTTAACAATTAAGTTACTCCCCTGCAATGGAAGGGGGTGTTCCAGTAAAAGTGAAAAGTATTCCAGTAAAGCACTGCAGTGAATTTGAAGTGGAAATCAACACATTTGGCGCAAATCTATAGCAAGTACTATTCGGATGGGTCTTGCAACAACTGCCAAATTGCTCAAGAATTACAGATTGGACCTTCCTTCTATGATTTTGTGACTCAAAGTGACAATTCCCCACTTTAGAGTAGCAAGATTCATGTTTTAAATTAGATTTATGCACAAAGATTGATCCTGATCTCATAACCAAAAATAATTGCATCAACTCTTCTCTATACAGATACCAGCTGAACACTGTGAAGACAGAAGACAGCTGAATGTAACTGTGGTTGTCATAAACAATTGCCCTTCTGATCATTTAGTAAGCTTGTGTTTCCAGAATTTGTGCAGGGTGAAAAATACTCAGCTGTAGTTTGTCTTCTGTGTTGCTGTGCTTTATAATAAAGAGGTATTTGCTTTCAGACACTGTTTCAAATTTTGCATTCCAAATCTTTCAGGAGCCCCACTTTATCAAAACTGCCTTTCAAATACAGCAGTCAGTAAGCAAACAAGATCAGGTGGTGTTCAGGACTAAAGAACAGCTAACAATTCAAAAGCTTCCTCCAACCCTTGCAAAGATGTGAACTATTGGTTTCAGCCAACAAAGAGACTTCCAGCTGCAAATTCCTCTCAAGACATGCTCAGATTATCTGACAGAAATGAGTGTATGATCTTCCTTTGGACACAGGACACACTGCTGCCATTGACCAAAATGGGACTCCTGCCAACAAGTCCCAGTCAGAATCCATCATTTGGACACACAGCTACCATATTCTGTAATCTTTACATTCCCCTCCCTTGCTATGCTGACAAATCAGAATTAAATCCAGGACATTGTCTTTTTCTTTCAAGACAAACAGCAAAAGAACTTCTAGGAAAAAGGACCTGCCAGAAAACAGAGCACACTTACATGTGTGTGAAGTAAGGGGAGTTTGCACATTCTTGATTAATAAGCAGCCTATTTTCACTGATCTAGTTATAAAACCTTTCCCCTGCTTTGTACTTTTTACCTTTACATGTTTTTATTTTGAGAACAAGCTGAAGAGATGCTATCCATGCCAGCAGCGAATAAAAATTCAGAGTTCCAAGAGTTAGAGAAATTGCAACATACAAAATGAAAATACTGAGCAGTAACTGCAGATTACATGTATCATATACAATTGCTCATCAACAGCATACATCTCCCAAACTCTTATCAAAACAACCATTTCTGAATAATCCCATGGAAGAGAACTTCTATGGAAAAATTAAGTTACATAAACTGAATCATCACTCACATACATCAATATGAACACCAAAAGGCACAGTCTGCAAAGACTCAGACAGCTTTAATTTCATAATCTCTTCTTACATACATATATTTAAGGCACTATCCAAAACCTTTAAACATTAATGACAGAATCTTTACTACTGTCAACATTACTACTGCCTTGGGACAGTCTGCCTTAGCAAGAACGAAATGTGGAACATATCTTCCTTGAAAATAATCAAGGTAAAAAATAGAACTTGACAAAACTTCTTTAGAACAGTCTTAACTTGACACAAAATCTCGAGGCTGCTATCTCCACATATCAGGAAGTGGGCTAACCAACTCTACATACAATAGATATAAAACTTGCATTAAAATTGCACTCAATGTTTATACAAAAAAAATCTTAAATCACACAACTGTGATTTTTCATAAAACAAACATTATTTCAGCATGATAGAAGCAGAAAAATAATGATCACTCATTCATGGATTGCTAAGGGTGCTACACAGAATCCTGAGTGGACAGCACGTAAGATGGGTATTTTAGGGGGTTTTGGCATTTATTACCTACTACTTTTGAACTGAAGATATATGCAATATTATTTAAAATGCAATTGATTTAGAAGAAACAAGTCATTACATATTTACTTATGGAGGAAAAAAGATGCTTTGCAGCAAGTACATGAAAATTGCAGCTTTTTAAAGAAAAGCTTAATGCTCCATTTAGTCATTTCCACCACACAACTTGAGTAGGATTTTCCGGTAGTCTCCTGAAGTATCACCCTGAAAAGTAATCCAGAAAAAGGAAAGTTGAAGAATAACCAAAAGAGATGAAGCCACAGCTGAAAAACTGAGAACTTTCTTTCCAGGGATATTTTTGGCTCTACTTTTACAGAAATAAGCAGCTGAGTTTACATACACCTAACTGTGGACATGCACACCCCATATTTACTGAAGCTGAGTTTTAACCAAGTTCAGTCCATTAAATAGATATGGCCTGTTTTGCTTCTATTCTGAATGGTAAATTATAATGCCAGATCAAAAGAGGAACGGGGGGAAGAAGAAATACAGAGCTTTTCCACCAATGTCTCACTGCTTTTTACTCATACATTGGTGGTTACAGGGCATGCAACTACTGTAGAAGAAACATTTGGCACATGCTAACCTTCAGAATGTCTACAAGACTCTTTCAAAACACCAAGTTACAGCCCCTCTGTGTCCAGAGCAGAAGGAATAAACAGGGGCTTAATAGGTTTGGCACCCTCATTACAAGGTAAATAAAAGTGACACCACTCACTCTCCTCCAGCTCTTACTGCCCTACCACTGGCCAGGCATCCTCTTGGCTGTTGCTATAGCTCTTCATAGTAGCAGGAGAGTGGATCAACTGCTAAAGTATCTGAAGTTTAGCCTATTTGCAAAATCTTGTACTTTAAAGAGAAAGAGGAGGCAATCCTTAAGAAGATTTTTAGGAGTTTTATATTCTTCCAAGACACAAATGAAGTAGAGCGTCACTGTTACTCAACTGGAGGACTGAGTAGTTCCCACAAGATCATATAAGGAGATTGGGATAGAGGGGTCTCAGAAACCTCTTTTCCCTTTCCTTCCTTCCCATCTCTAGTTCATCTAGCCCCCATGCAAACCCAAGTGCTCTCAATCCTCCAGCCCTCAGCCTCCATGCTCCTGGCCAATGCAGCAATCCAACACAGCCAGCTAAGCTCAGTGCAGGTACCAGCCGTTCAAGCACAAGGAGCAGTGTTTTGCCAGCACAAGGGGTGTCACGGCAGGGAAGGTAAGGAAGGCAAGGAAGGTAAGGTGTGCAAGTCTTACAGTGATATCTGAGTAGAGAGATCTGCCATACATCCGCTTGTACTCTGCACGTATGTCCAGCAGGTCAACCTCGCTGCGCGATACCATGATCCGGATCAGCGTCCTGTCCTTTGTCCCTGCTCCCTGAAACAAACATAGCAGCAGTATAATGTATTGAAAAGTGTATGATACAGCACTGGTAAAAAATAAAATGCCTGTTTACTAGCATAATCCCACTGACTTAGTAAGTTTGAACAGAATTTGGCCTATCATACTTTAATAAATTTAATTTAGTGGCAGGATGCTAATTTCTCTGCACAAGAACAGCTCAAATAAAAAAGAGGGGGATTTATAAAGACAGATCACAAAAATTTGTTGAGTTAAATGGCCTTTATTTCTGCTAGAATTCCCTACTTAAAAAGTAACCATTTCAATGAGTTTTAAGCATATTTTTGTTTCACCAAGTGAAGATTTTTGTTTTATGTATGGTTGCATTCATTGCTCTGTTAAGCTGGATCAAATTAGCTAGATTTTTTCCAGCCTTTCATAATAATGACTGCATCCTGTTAGTCATCTGCCCACTGAAAAATGTAATCCCTTAAGCTGCACAGTTCCTTCCCAAGAGCTGTACAAGCATTTATAAAAACCCCACACTAAGTTTATGTAACTTGTCACAGACACCTACCTTCATTGCTTTATATAATCTCTCTGCAAAAAAAGCTGGTGTGTTCTTGAGACATTTAACTGCAAAAAGAAACAGTATTACAGAAATCAGGCATTCCTTCTCAATCAGAACGCAGTAATTTTTTGAGTTTATCCAACACAGTCACATGCTTGAATTTTACATAAACATACACTTTATGCAATGCAGCTTCCACTCCTTCCATTAGTCACTGAAATTATTTTTAATCCAAACAGTAGCTGCAATACAGTTAAAGAACCTACACTGCATGGCTAAAAGCAAACATTTCTGTCACTAGAAACCATCTAGTGTAAGCCATAATGAACCTTTGAATTCTAATGTCCAGATTCTTGTTTATGAAGTGAAAACAGGGGATGAGGAGGGGGCAGAAGACTTGAAGGAACACACAGCTAGTGGTGTTCCTGACTTATTAATTCTAAATTTTCAGGGCATGCATCTGCAAGGTATGAAAAATTCAAGTCCTGCACTAGTACAAATTAGGAAACCACCTATGATAGCAGAGAATCTTAGGTGGTTCCTTCTCCGTAGGGGTATGTCATCATAACCCTTATTTCAGTCTTATTTTAGCCACAAAGTTCATTAGGACTCCTGAAATTTTTTTAACGTGCTCATTTACTAATGACTGGATGTTATATTTAATTAGCACAGTTAATTAGAAATCTGAAAGAGCAAAATCTAAGTCAAATTACTGTCGTGTTAATCAGGATAATTAAAGAATCCTCCATCACTGATCAGAATTAAAATCTATGTATTGATGCAATGTTGCTTACAAGTAAACAATCATGCAAACTGTGGTAAACTACAGAGGAAACAAACCACACTTGACATTTAATAGCACAGTAAGATATCAAAATCAATCACACAGAATCAACGCAGAACTAAAGGTGTAAACCCAGATATATTTTTCATAACAACACACATTCTGAAGAGGGAGAAGTACTTTTCTCAGTAGGAAAATGCTGATGAGAGATAGCAGTTCACCACACAACTGTCAATGATATGTACAATACTATTCAAAAACAAATGACAAAATGAAATGCATGTTTTTGTATCACTATATTTAGCTAACACAACACACTTGCATTCTAAGATGTTTAAAGATGTTGTTTAAGTTACCAGTTTTACAATCCAGAAAGCTTTAAAGAAAGCAAAATTAAATATTTTCAATTAGAAACCCCTTTTTTTCCTGCAAATAAGGTTCAGAGAACAAATGATGTTAATATCACTTACTGATATAGAGGTATGTGTATATACATAAAAAATCCCACAGAATCTATTTAATAAAGGGAGTTATTCCGTGAATATTAATGACAAGCCCTGCTCAAAAAGCTATTGACTTGTTTGCCAGCTACAGTCTCAGTTTTGAATCTGGATCTACATGAAGACCTGTCAAGTCACTATGAAGCTCTATGAAGACAAATGGCTTCTAAACTCTGAGCAGTTTCTTTACCAAGGCAATCTTTTTCTACAAACAGAGAAATCTCTTTTCCCTAAGCTTGGTTTTCTGACAATAGTTTCTGAGGTGACAAAGTTTGAATCCTGGAAAAGGTCTGCAAATCAATCAGACACAATGAGCTAGATCCAGCTTGGGTCATTAAAAGATCAGTACAATGACAGTGTGGCCAAGTGGAATAACAACATTAATTACATAGTTCACACATGCACAAGACAGGAGTAAAAAATAAGGCTTTTAAAATTGATTTTCATTTTGCCAAGATTTTGTTACAAACTTCAGTGGAAAAATCTCTTGTGGTTGAACCAAATATCCTCCTCTATCTCATTTCCAAGTGATGCAAAGTTCACTTTTCCTATTTTTTGGGTTAGGTGAATGTGGTTGTTTTAGGAGTTTTTTTGTTATATCACTACCATATTCAGAACCAAAGAACAACACTTTTAAAGCAGGAGCTCTAGATACAGAATGTTTACAGAAATAAACAGAAAAATAAATTGAGATGTAAAGACACAAGACAGCAAAGTGGTTCACAGATATATCTATAATAAAGCATTTTAAATTAAACTACTGCACAGCAACTTGAGGCCTTGTCCCAGCGTCATGGAAATAAATGGCTGCTTCTGAAGAGAGAACAGTAGACTTGAGGTAAGAGTTTTCACTCCTCAGAAGTTCTGGGGCAATTAAAAACAAAGTTTTAATAAAATTGTAGCCACAGGAAAAGTGGAAAAAATAAATCCTTTTGCAATTAAATTCAAGTTTTCTTTCTACTAAATAGAGGTAGAGGTAACTAATTAGAGAGTTAAAGCCTGTATCCTGCTAGATTTCCAAAATTGTCCCAAATACTCCATTCTCACTGAGTCAGCAGTTGGTACAAGTACATTTCTTAAACAGTGTCAATTATAGTTAATAATTCTCTCCCTATTTTAACATGTGAAATTCAAATTCTGCAGATGCCTAAAATAAAAAAGCTTCATCTGTCATTTTGAGGTGAATTAAGTGTCCCACTTTACTAACCACAAATGACTTCACAGAAAGCTCAACATAAAAAGCAGAAAACTAGAAACTACTACTAGCAAGAACATCCTTAGCTGGAGTCACAGGTGCCACCTGAGCCAGCTGTAGCAGAATAGCAGGAATGAACTTGCTAAGGTGGCACATACCTACTGCCAGCATGCCCCTCTCCAGGTCTCCAGACATTTCACGACATATGCTGCTTTCGATGTCCCGGTTACACATCCTCTGGTACTCGCTGAAGACTGTTAATGGAAAAGAAAGATTTCAGCTCCACCACAAGAGGTGGCACTGGAATGTGCTGGATGGCTTCATTTCAATGGCCATTCTCAGCTGGAGAAGTGTACTCACACTACAGTGTACTCACACTAATTTGAACATCTCAAGGATTAATAACTCTGTTATCAACCATTTACATGTTATCAGGTTCCTCTAGCTTGCCTAGCTCTGTCCTCTTCACTGAAAAACTAGACTAAGAAATCACAGCAATTTTTTTAGGAAAACTTTGGGTGTCAATAAAATTAAGAAAATATTCAGATCCTCATATACACCCCTTTCCTCCATATAAGTACCTCACATGCCAACGACACATTGTAAAAGTTCTATGTAGTTACTAAAACATTTTCACCGTGACAGACTGATGTAGTACTTTACATCAGCAACTAAAAAGGGAAGGATTGCAAATGTCTTGCACACACAATTATGCAAGACTGAAACAATTCTAGTTTTTCAACTCTTTATCAGAGGATCATTTGAACAAGTATGACCTCTACTTCTACTAGAGAGGTGACTCTTCCTTTTCCTCAGCAGAATTCACCCTGCTTGTCATTGATATCTTATTGGCCTCACTTTACATATGGAGGAAATTCAGAGCACAGAGCAGTGCTGTACATTTTTATCATTATACACAACAGAACCAAGTTACTGTTTATGTAGGGCATTGTTACCTGCTCTAAGGTGGGCCCTGCTTCTTGCACACAGAATGGCATTGAATTTGGATTCGTCAGTTCCTAGACGGTTCTCTCCAGCTGCATACAACTCCTGAACACAGAAGAGAGTTCACACTTCATTACTCAGAAAAGTAGTCAGGCTGAACAGCTCAGTTATAGATTTGCCTCCTTGCAGCCTCTCCTTTTTTATTTATTTCATAGCCTATGTACCACTGCAAAACAGGGGCAAGCAATAAATAGGAACTAGTTCTAACCTTCCTATAATATGCTATGCTTGCAGTCTTCCTAGCTTGCTGATGCATAAGTGCTTAAACACAAGAGTACCACATTACTAAAGGAGGGGACATTGTTCAAAAAGTACCTGAAATTTTTTCTTCCTAACAGTCCTTACATCTAGCTTTTCTTCTACAATTCTAGGTGCATTCTGGGACATTCTTGTGTTTTGGCTAAGGCATACTACGTAGAAAGCTAATGGCATTACTATTAAAATGCCACTAGTATGGCTAAAACAATCCAGGGTTTTCCCTTTGCTATATAGCGAAATGGAATATACAGAAAAAGAAATGGGCAGGCATTACTAAGTCCAAGTGCCTTATTTGCTGCAAACTTAAACAACATGCAAAGGCTATTGCAGGTGTTTAATTGTTTAAAATTTAATCCACACACATATCACCTCAAATCTCTTTGGACCATTTCCTTAGTAAGCAGCACAATCCAATACTTGGAAAAGCCAAGGACCTGACTGAATGAGAAGTAAAATATCCCACGGACTGTACTCCCAAGAGATTAATCTCTGTATTGCACCTACATGGCTCTAATGCTCTGTCACAGCATTTTGTATCTCTACCATCCACTCAAACATAAGCACTGAATCAGAAGATGTCACAAGGTATCCAAAACTAACAGTAAGGAGAATCCACAGAGTCTAATTTCAGCAAATTGAGTTGACCATAGCTAGAAATGATGAAGCATTTCTACTGACCTGTACATCTCTTTGGACAACAGACATGTCGACATTTGTACTTTCATCTCTGTTTCCCTGAAAGAATTAGAAGATCCAGCAGTGTTACTAATGGGCTGCTTTTTTTTAAATTAAAAAAAACAAACAAAAAACAACCAAAACCAAACCAAACCCATCCACACCACCTACAAACACACAACAAAAAATTCCCAAAATCCCAGCAGGCAAGTACCTGAGCAAGTGATATTAAAAGCCTCTGAAAGTGTCCAGATGTGTCACTTTTTATTGCTTCCTCCAGAGTTTTCTTATATTCTGGAAAAGAGACAGTCATGAATCCTCATATAACCCTGCTCAATTCCTAAATTCAAACTATCAATCAGTGACTAAGGAAGAAAGGGATGAAAATTTTGATGCAACAGATCTAACCTGCTTTATAGACCCTGTTAAGTTCCTGAATGTGCTCATTACTGCGGGAAGCTAAGATTTCAATGAGACAATTTTCATCTGTGCCAACGCCCTAAAACAAGCAAAGAAGAAACACTTCAGATTCTTGATTTCTACAACCTAGTATAAAAGCAATGTAATAAAATTATACAGAAATAAATTCAGATTATAACCAAAGCAAGTAATCCCAAGTAAGCCCAAACTTTTAAATGGCAACCAAATATTTTATCAGCTCAACTATTTCCCCTATCTTATAAATGTATCTCCTACACAAACCTTTATAGCTTCCTTGATTTCATAAGCATCAAACATGACAGGTGTCTTCATCATTGCCAAGATTGTCTTCTCAAAGTTACCTGATAGCTCAGACTTGAGATCCTTGATCAAATCCTAATGAGAAGGAAAAACAAGGAAAAAATGTGTAAAGACCAAACTTGACAAAAGCAAGCACCAAAAATACACATTTTACTAGGAATTCTTTATGCATAAGCACCAGTAATGTATGTTCAAAGTAAAGCTATTCCACTTAACTAACTAAAACCAGCATAAGGGAATATGTACATTGAGGTCATTAAGGTCCAATTAAATAGACTGCACAGATCAAAGCGTCAAAGTAACCATTTAGCATAGAAACTGCTTTACATGTTTCATCTGCAACACTGCATAAAGAAGTCAAGCATGGGTAAAAAGCAGAACTCTGAACTGGCTATGACTTAAGAAACATCTTCCCCTAATGCACCTTTCAATCCTTTTTCCCCACCACTAAGTCTTCTGACTGCCACTGAAGGGATGTAGGCTCTTATTTCTTCTTTGTTCTGTTCTCACAACAAACTTACCTTTCCATAAGCTGTTTTGAAGGACAGGATTATCTGCTGCCGTTGCCTGTTTGAACGACTTCCAAGACAATCAATGATGGCCTGCTCATCGGTTCCTGTATACACACACAGACACCACAGAATGAGCATCACCTCATGTGAGGATTCAGCCTTCTGTCTCCATTTCATCCTGTTCTAAACCCAGGACATGAATGCCTTGAATTCACCTACAGTATCTACTCTTGTGTACAACCACAGAACTTCAAGCTCTAGTCCCAATCACGAACACAGTAAGAATACAAAGAAAACCTAAACCAAACTCATGATATTATTTATGCCTACATGAACTTCCAGTAATAACTTCTGATAACCAAGGACAATCACATGTGAACTATCCTGCTCAGTACACACACAGCAATAGAAAAACATCAGTGCTGAATGGATATGCAATTCTACTTTAACTGACACATAAATCCTCAGACTGCTCACCAAATCCTTTCATGGCCTTCCTTAAGACTTCTGCATCCTTCAGAGGGTCAAAACCTGGTGCATCAGTGATGGTACCTCGGTTTCCATGCTAAAATGAGATCAATAATGTTAAACAGTACTAGTGTTAACAGCATATTAGTGTTAAATAGTGAAATACTGTGGTTTACTACTTAGGAAAGATGATCACTGTTACTAGTTTTTTTCTTGTGAGAAAAGTAATAGAGAAAACTCAAACCAACCCTGCCTTAAGCAATGTGCTAATTTCTGGACACAAATGACAAAATGCAAGATCAAGGTTTCCTGACATTAAATCTGCTTTCCAATTCATTAAGGTTTGATTATACTGTATATATGACTGGCAATACTTGCTAAAGTTAGGAAAGGCAAGATTTATTAATTTGAATTAATGTCAAAACTTTTTTCTTGGATACCATGGTAAAACATAATTTGTTTCAAGACATATGAGCCTATACTGCTTGCGTTTGAAAAGGTTACATCTCACTCTTCACTCAAACTTTTTTTCCTAACTTTCTTTTCAATTTGATGATTGGTTTACATTAATACACACAAAGAAAATGTAGAAGAACATATATACAGCCACGCCTCAAAAGAAAAGCAGTGAATGCTCTTACTGTTACAGGAGTGACTGCAGGCCCTGTAGTTCCTGAGTAAGAGGGCATAGATGGGTTCACAGCTGGACCTGCTGGGTAATTTGGCATGGGCTGCTGCCCTGGGTGAGTTGCTGGAAATCCTGGATAGTTCATAGGCTGCTGAGCAGGTGGTGGTGTGGGCTGGCCTGGCACAGGGCTGCCTCCATACCCTGGATAAGAGGGCATTCCGGATGGTGGATTTCCTCCAGGGGGAGCGTACCCTCCGTACGAGGGCTGCTGTCCTGGTGGGGGTTGCCCAAAGCCACCTGGAGGAACAGGTGGATAACCCCCAGGTGTGGAAGGATACATGTTTTGTGGTGCCCCTCCAAAGGTCCCTGCCAGGTTGGATGCCTGCAATGACAGCAATAAAGCAAGAGACAGGAAGATGTACAAACAGCTGAGTTTCAGTAACATGCTTAATACAACACAACCTCCCTCCCCACCAACACAGACAGATAGTTCTTTATCTGGAAAACAAAGCAAGCAGGATGGAAAAATCTGCCTAAAACTTTACACCAAATAATCCCTTCTTTTCCCATGGCTGCCTTGTATGATCACAAGGGTGCACCTGGGTACAAGGACTTTAAGCAACCTTTGGCTCATCATAAAAATGATGTGTTAGTAGTTTACAACTAGCAGGAGTTCCTGGACTGCATTTGGAAAGACTTCTGCAGAAACTGAAATGAAGATATTCCACTCCACATCAAAACTTTACCACTGAAATTGCTCTTCTAGAGAGAAACCAGAAGTGACATTTGATGATTGCAGAATTGTCAAAAACTAGTTGCTGTGGATATTGCCTCCTGCACCCTAGATAGTTTGTTGCTCAATTTGCCTGCTGGCTGCCAAATCACTTCATTTAATCACTGCCTCAGAAAGGCATCTATAATGCAAATATCTTCCTACAAACTGCATTCGTTATGCAGCATAACAGATTTCTGAAGACTAAAGTTGTCAGAAGTGTCACTCACTTCTGCTCTATGAAAAAAAAATCACATTGGAAACGTCTACATTTTCTTCAGTCAATGTAAAAGATTTTTACTTCCATCTGTTAAACATCAGTGTTTGTAAGAGACTGTTGATCCCATATTCTTTTCAAGGACGAATCATTGCTACCTCTAATTACACAGCCCTTTTCCTTACTCTGACTGGTCAAAACACAGGTAATAGGCAAAATCCAGACTGTGTTTTCTCATGTGAATATATTAACAGTGGATACTCTGTGTTAATAGCTCCCTATTCCTCAACTCAGCAAATGCCAAGTTATATTAGTTTTATGTTCACGATTCTTAAAGTTAGACTGTTAACAACACTTAACTAGTGTTCTGTTTCCTAAAATAAGAAATAGCTTTCAGTAATCATTTTCTTCAATAGGCAATATTGAATGCTCAACACTTAAACAGATTAGACATAAAGGCACAGAAATTCAAGTGATGAACTTCACTGTGACAATGCCAGAAATGCAACTTCACCCTTAAGGGCATCACAGTGAAACACATTAAATGAAAGCAAACTCACCATTCCAGCCATGTGGCTGGGATTGAACTGGTTGGCATAGCCAGCCACATTTTCCAGACCAATTGGAGGTGGATTTGAAGGTGGATAGGCGGCACCACCCCAAGGACTGCTACCTGAAATCAAACACACATGTGCTGAAACAAGAAACTATGCCATTTTAAAGTTCTTACTACTAAAATTTCTAATGTAATTATTTTCAACACTACCAGGAAAATCAACTGAAGAGGTGCAGGGTAGCAGTGTAATTATTATAAAAAGAGAGGTCTCACTGGGTATTTCTAATCATGTTAGTATAACTGAATCTGTAAGTTCTCAAACTCTAAACCTATTTGACCGTTAGCACTCAGTCAAGACTAGCACCACATTTTGACTTGAGAGCACTTAAAGTACAAAGTTGTCTGGGTATTCCAGTAGGAAGACATTATTAATTCTACTTACTTGGCTAATTTGAGAGGTGTCCACAGAGCCCAACAGTACATCTACAGACACCAAAGTCATAAAACTTGTCTGCACACAGCAGTATGGTCTAACTTAAGACAGAATATTCTGCTGAGAAATAGGCTTTATCCTCCTAGCTAGTTCAACTTCCCCTTCCTGAGCTAGCCTGCCTAACTCCACACTTCACCATATCTGAATGACTCCAGACCCTTCTTTCTGAATTTCAATAATACTAACAACTGTGAAGCTCAGCTTGATAACCAAGCAGTGGTTGAGTATTTCATCAGCTTTATGTTATTATAAATGCCACCCTTGTTAATTGCCCTCTCTCCTCTGTATGCAATCACCTGCCTAAGAACAGTGAATTAAGAATAATTTCCTATTTCTTTGGAGAATATGGTTTTAAGATGTACGAATGATTTCTCCCCATACTCATTTGCCTCACCACACACCCTGAAGACTCAGTATTGACTTGACACTGATCATGGTCATTTATTTGATTTGATCAAGTTAAGACCATTTCCTAATGCGCTGTGCTTTATTTGAGATGAATGAAACTGGACCCTACTATATGAGCACATGGCAGAACACACTTACTAGACAAATCAGAATCCCCAGCCTAGATAACACAGGACTTAACAAGCAAGTACAGAAAGCTCTGAAGGAAACCCTTCAGAGTCCTGTTCTTCACCCATGCCATGTTTCCACTCCAGACAGGACTGCCAGTGCGTTATGTTTAATTCATCTGAACAACTTACCTGGAGCAGCTGGTGGATATCCACCCGCTGGGGGATAGCCCGGGTAACTCATTGCAAAGATCTGGAAAGTATGGGTGATACAGTTATCTTCTGCAATGCTTCACTCATTGCACCACATAGCACTAAGAGGTAACATTTATGCAGTAGCCAGTTATCAAAATTTATACATAATCTGCACAAGCCTGTCCCGGCTTTCCCCTTAAAAACCTCTTCCTGTTTCCTTCTGCTGGACTAATAAACAGATAGCTAAGCAGCTGCAGAGTCACTCCTCACACTATTTTTCTTATCTGTTGCAGTTGCTACTTACTGCTTGCTTTGTCTATTATGTTGTTAGGGCTATATTACTTGAACATGCTTCCTTTACTGTGCTATTAAAACCTCCAGAAGTTCCCAGCCTATACAAAACTGTGTTATCAATGAGGAGTAGAAAATCATCTGACAAAGAAGCTATGTCTTCAAGTGAGTAACTAGGAGAAACTGTTAGAAGGCACCTAAATGCAAACGTCTGCAGAAGTGCAAGGTCAGAGTAAGAAGCAGAAGGCATACACCTTCATGGTTACAGCACTGCCATAAAATATGAAGGGTTTTCTGATAGGATCAGATCACTAGAACAAATTTGATCTCTCAAAATGGATAGTGCCTCTGTCAGCACAGAAGTGCACAAAGTCATTAGCTGTCCAAAATAGAAACAGAGGTCAAAAAGGAAGAACAGCTAAATTAAGGACAAAATGAAAACTGGCTTCCAAAATACAAAGGCTTTATTTTAAACAGAACAACTACCAGAAGGAATGGTAAAAGGAACTATGAAGAAAATATCTATAATGAGTGTTAATTTTTGAAGGCTATTTTAATGACAAACCACAGTCTATTTTTAGAACTGCTGCCCTTTTTTTCCCCTCCCTTTCCCCTAAAGCACTACCTTTTGCATCTGGCATGTTTTGCTGTGTTTTGGGTTTCAACTGTGGAATTTTGCCTTGGATTTGGTTTGAGTTGGCAGGGGTGCTGCTCTTGTGAAATTATTTTCATTTTGCATGATCACATTAACTTCTCTTTCTGGTTTGCATGGCTCTATCGCATAGCAACACTGAAATGGAGAAACATCTTTTTTTAGTGGTTTTCTTTTTTAAAAGGAAATACAATTAGGAAATCTGAAATTTACTTTAAAACTGCTCAGACTTCATGCTGCACATACTCATTTAAATTTAAAGAGAGAGAAATTAACAGAAACAGCAATGAACAGAGTACACCAAAAGTTATAACCCTACCTTACTTCTGCTCCAGTATGTAGCGTCTGAGAATCAATAAATAAGCGAATGCAGCTTCTCAGCATTAGAAAAGAATGCCTGCTGTTACCCATGCAAAGACTGACCCCAGACTCACGAGGCCAAGAAACAAAAAAGTAAGACGCATTCTCCCTCTGCTGCTGGAAAAACGAGCAGGCAGCTTCCTCCCTCCTGGCGCTTGGCCACACAATTGCCAGAGGGAGCTGCCAGGCCCCAGGCCCATGCTGCCACCTCCGGCAGGTACCCGAGTATGGAAGTGCAGAGAGGCCAGCAGAAAAAAAAATAACATTAAAAAACTCAACAGAAGGCAGCCTGGCACAGTTCAGAGACTCTCTAATTTAGAAATGGGTTTACGTAATAAAGCATGGAAAAATAAAAAAGAACAATTATTACCACGTCGCTCAAAAACAAACCAAAGAACCCCCAGAATCTAGATTTTTAGCATGTGTAATGTCAGGGTGTACATTTTTATACACAAATTATTACAACACTGAAATTAGTGTTATTTCTTCAGGCAAAACTGTAATTATATTTTTAGTTACTTTTTAGCTTTACATGTAAATACAATAAAGACAGGGTACTCAAAAAACTGTAAAATGCCTTTTTAATAAATATTTAGGTACACATTTAAGGCAAAAATACCTTTTTTTTTTTGTGGTAGAGAGTGAGAAGCAATGGGATAGGCTTTGTTTTTCTTAGCAAGGCTGTTTGCTTGCTTTTAATCCCATACAGAACGCTCATTTCAAATTGGGAAAAAACCCAAGATTAAAAGAGCCTTTTGGCAATGAAAGCTGAGGTTGAGAAAAAACAGCCAGCTTCAGCAATCTGAAAAAAATGTTAGTTTCTATATAAAAATGTTCCACTTGCTTCTTTTGAACACTGTATTTATCCAGGGCTTTTCCAAGGGGAAATTTTCCCAGACTGGTTTGATTCCAGGCAAACTAGATCTGCAAACACTCTTCTCATGTTCAGAAACTTCCCTGATCACCACCTTTTCCACAGTTGATTCAAGCCTCTGTTGACCAGTACTCTAACTTTAGAAATACTAACATAGAAGGTTACCTTTCCCAACCATCCCCTCAAGCCAGCCTCCATTTCATCTTCTAATCTCATCATCCACACTTTCTCCTGCTACATCCACAATATTTTACTAAAATTGCTCCTGATGAGCAGCACTTGCCTGCTGATAACTGAGGGGTGATACAGGCAAAGGAACAGAAGATACAGAAACCTACCCTGCTACACAAATATTGCGTGGGAGAAAAAGGAACAGCAAGGTCTCTGTTTGCTCAGTCATAAAAAATGTAGTGCATAAGACAAGGGAATAATACAAACAACCAAACCACACATGGGAAGAGGGAGTGCCTTGAAGAAAACAATGAACAACTACTGTCAAGGTCCACTCCCCATTCCCAGTATTCAATCCCAGAGGTCCACCTCAGAACTTTATTTAAAGACCTGAGGTTTTACTCCCACAGCAAACATCGTTATCATGCTTCACACTGCAAGCTATAAACCATTCAGGCTCTTGAGCATTTTCCTGCTGCTTGACAAAACTAAGAGGGAACAGACCTGTTCATAAACAATTAAACCTATGACAGTCTTTCAACAGGAGTCTTGAAAATATGCTTCTGTACGATACAGCACAGAAGGAAAGGACTACAACTCAATAAATTTGTAACAAAAATACAAATTCCATAACGAAGGCAGAAATAAAGAAGAAAACTTCAAGGCTGCAAGAAAACTTCTGTTTCAAGGTGCAATAGCAATAAACTCAGCCACTGCATTCACACCCACTCCTGGAATGTATGTAGTGGCTGCTGTTCAGGCTCCAGCTATGCCATGGTGCAATAATTTGAGGACAAAAAAGGATGAAAAACCACAATCTTTATTTTTTCAAAATTATTTGTTTAATTATGCCCATTTCATCACAGGGATCACCGAGTAAAGTTAAACCCTTGGCCCTGACTCCTCCACAAGGTTAATTACCAGGATATTGTAGACAAAGCAGCCTGAAGCTATAAATTACAGTACCTGCTCTGAGACTGATCCCTGATTGTGAAACCAGCAGAACAGAATTTATCACCTTACAATACGCTGTCATTTTTCATCAGATATGAGCTGAGGCATCCACCACCATGCTTTTCCAGGACAAGGACAAACCACAGTCAGCACTGAACCAGCTAAGTGCTTTTTTACCAGCCTGAGCAAAATTTATCTTTGACTCATGCACTGCAGCATACAAGTTGTTCTCTCCTGTATCAGTTGTAATAGTTTTCATCCTGACAGATTATAAGTTCTGCAATTTTGTTTTTTCATTAAGTCTTCTGTATATGAATGTGATTCCTGTCTAGCCTTCCTCTCACTATGAAAAGAACTAATTTAGTGGAATGGGTTTATCTTCCAACACGGGTGAGTTCATGCCACCCAAAACTCAGGAAACCTCTTTACACAGATCTTATCACTCACTGTTCACCTTTACTGGAATTCATCCAACAATGTATATTTAAAGAGTACTAACACATCATCCACTTCCTACAAAAAAAAGCTTCTCAAACCGACTCACAGCTTTGAATAGACTGTGGAACAGAAACAAAATAAAATATGAGGTTTTTTTAAAAAAACTATCCATTTGAATTGCTTGCTAGTATTATGACTCAGGAGCTCTGCCAGTTTTGATGATCCTTCTAATTCAACATAATAATCTTTTTGACTACAGAAAATAATCTAACACTTTTTGACCTACTGGGGCAAGGGGGGTGAGGAGGGAAGAGCATCAGAAAGGTAGCACTTGTAAGCTTTAGTCAAAATAAAATAGATCTGAAATGCTGATGGTGCCACGCTCAACAAAGAAAAGCTGAATGGGAAGACATACCCATAAGCCACAACCAAGCTGTAAAAACATTACAGAGAACACTCCTGTAACTTTACAGTGACTGAAGTCCTACATATAAACTCAGGGCTTCAAAATCCAAAGAACTTAGTTGAGCTGCATGGACTTTCAAGACCTATGTGCAGCAAAAACCTGAATTAACTCCAAGAGGTCAGTTTCATTTTGGACCCCTACTCTGCCCTGATGTGAGTGCTTCCTTTTGTAGCACTCTTTCAATACTCTCTTTCAAATATATGAAACACACAGTCAGAACATTTATGACAATACAGACAGACAGCTTCCAAGCAACAAAACAAACAAGAAAAAAAAATTAGGTTATGAGATGTTTGAAAAAGTAATGGAATGAGGTTGTTCTACTTCAAACTCCTAACTTTTTCTTTTGTTGCAAAAAAATACTATAAATAGTCTGAACTACGTTCTCAACTGACTAATGCCTCAGGGATTTACACTCCTCTATTTTAAGTTCCACCACAAAAGAATAAATTTTTACACCATTAGTGCAAGTCAGAATATGTAAAGACCAATTACTCCAGGAACCACAGCAATAGAGTAGTATTCAGTACTCTAAAGCAATTATTAAAAAATATCTGATTTTTCATTTCACACCAGCAATTTTTAATTAGTTGCTGCGCCTGAGCCTGAAGTGCAGAGCCAAGGAGTGGCCCCACTGCAAAGGCAGAGGCAACAGGAACAAAAGGATGACAAAAGGTTTCCATCAGGTCTGTAGCTGTTTGGGCTGCAGGAGGCCAGACTGGCACCAGCCCGTTCAAGTGACAGCTCCCAAAGTCAGGCACACTGGCAGGAGCTGCATGGGAGCTTAGCTAAACTCCTAATGGACACACACAACACTGCGACAAAACCTCTCTGCTGACAGCCTTGGGACTCCCCAGCTGAACAAGAGGTACAAAGACATCAACTTCTTAGCAGTGATGACTCTCACACTTTCTGGCCAGGGAAGGCTTACATATCCAGCTGTCCAGCAACACTGGGATGGTTACTACCCCTCGGTGAGCAAATGGACACACCTTCATTCGTTCAAGGCTATAAGGAATTACTCATTTTCAGCTGATTAATTCTTTCCAGGAACAGAATTATTCAAGAACTAGCTTCAAGTAGTAAAATAGAGAGGCAGGTATTTCAAAGCAATCATAAACAATGAATGTGAAAAGCAAGCAAGACTATAGCCTTCAAATCTAGTCTGCACTTTAGATCAGCAAGCTTTAGGCCTTAAATCTTACTACTGAAAAGTATTTTTCCCTCTAAATCCCAACATTTGTAAGATGCTTTTATTCTCCTAGCTAATAGAAAACCAAGTATTTTTAAAACACTGCCAAGCATAGCCAACAAACAGTTATTTTGACTATAGATAAGTGCATTGTTTACCGAAGAAGTTCAAATTCCCAAGCTTAAAGTTATCTCTAGCAATAATAAAAAGGATATTCAGCCTGTCTGCTTCAGGAAACTTAAGCACCTAATTCAGAGTAACTCACTAAGCCAAAGTTCAAAATCAGATGTCCTTTTCTAGCCAAGCCAGGGATCTTTTTTTTTTTTTTTGGCCTCGGACCTTATACTAGGCAGTATAGGTCAGGCAAGAGAAAGGAACATAAATATCACAAATATTGTTGACATAAAATTATTAAGCACCCAGCAGAAGGGACAAGGCTACAGACAAACATGTAAGCAATACTCAGTTCTAGTAATCTGCTGCATCAGTGGGAGGAGATTGATCCACATGACACTTAGAACAACTCAAAATACAGGAAATTACAGAAACAACCAAGCTATGGGGAAAACATTCATACACTCAGGCTTCACAGCAACCATACACTTGCACTGGTTTTGTATTGTTTCCGACGTTACCATGGGCGTTCCAATAAAGCACTGACTCACTCCACAGAAAATAACTGTATGCTGGGGGAGGTATCAGGGAATGAACCTCCCACCTCTGACAGCAGCTGTGCTTTTAGGTGCGTAACCCTCATCATGAGCTCCTTCCTCAACACACACTGCACCAGCACTTTTCCTCTCTCGCCAGCCTGTTCTCGCTCCACACCTTCTGCCCCAGTGCCATCTGTCCCCGCTCCAGGCTGAGAAGCCTTCCATGCTTCTGCCACTCCCTTCAGAACATTATCTCTCCACAGTTCCTCCTTAACAGGAAGAAGCTTCCAGGAACTACTATAAATACATTTTAAAATAAAAATATATTCTATACAAGTACTCCCTTACTGCCCAGAAACAGGACGGGGACAAGAAGGAGCTGCTTTTCTGAATATGGAGATGTTTGTGTTGTTTTTTGTCAACATATAGCTACAGCACCACAGGATTTTGAAGAGTTTTGGTTTTAAGACAACTTAAGTGACTTGAAGACACTTAAAGACGCTTAAGCGTCTTAAAGACATTCGAAGTACACAGGTAAAGTATACTACGAGCAGTTTAGAGAAAGGGGAAAATAAATAAATAAATAAGTAAGTACTGCGTAATGGCTAGCCTACCATTTTAGGCTGCTTTCTCCTGACAACTGTGTACGTATCGAAATTATAAATTCAAGATAAACTATAGACACATGCAAAGGACCGAACTGCAACTACAACAGCAAAACATGCCCTCTCCTCTGAAACCGTATTTCCTCAGGAAACAGGCTTTGCTTCCTCCCAGCCGCGGAGCTGCCGTAGGCCCTGACCTCCCCTCCCCTGAGCCGCTGCCGGTCACCCGCGGGCGTCTCGGCCCCTGCTGCCCCAGGATCCCCTCCCAGCGGGGACACGGGCCCGGCCCGGCCCGGCCGCACCGGCTGGCCCCGGCCCCTGGCCCCGGCCCCTGGCCCCATCCCACCGCGGGGTCGCGCCTACCGCGGGTCCTGTGAGCCGCTGCTCCCGCCGCCCGTCCCAGGTGCTCGCTGGCGCTGCAGGGCGATGCCGGGGAGCGGCAGGAGGAGGAGCCGCTGCGGCCACGGCTCATTCCGCCCGCCCCGCCGCGGCCTCGGTGTGAGGGAGGGCCGGGGCCGGGCGGGGCGAAACCTGTCAGGAGCGGCGGGCCCGGCCTCGGGGACAGCCGGCACCGGTGTGTGCCGGCCGCGGCTGGAAACCGCACAACAGGTTTGACCAAGAGGCAGCTTCAGCGAGAGGCCCTTTTTACAAAAAAACAAGACACACGGTAAAAAAGGTAACTCCACCCGTCAGGTAGGCAGCCTGGGCATTCTACAAGAGCACAGCGTCACCTGAGGGAGCGGGTGACATGGACACGGCAAAACCAAATCCGGGCAGCTACGGTTCAAGTCAAGATTCAGGACAACATCGGATTTAAACCCAAAACCACCTCTGACTGTTCTCACCAGGAAATCTCAGAAAATACTCTTTTCAGACAAGGTGGTACAGAAACCCCCACCTGGTATATAACCTACTTTTCCTTAAGTAAAAGTCCCCAAAAAATCAAGAGGAAGTAAGGAAGGTTGTGTCGACCTTTTCTAGTACAAGCAGTAATAGCTAAAGGCTTCAATAAACATCTTTTTTTCCTACATGCATTCCTTAAAGATGAGTGAAATTGGTCACATGGAAGCATTTAGAGAGACAAACCAAGATAATAAAAATGAAAAATAAAAAGGGCTAGCATTTTCCAATTAAATTTCTTTTGCCAAGACACTAATCAAAATAGCATTATCTAAGTGAATCACAGCATTATACAACTTGGGTGGGGAATGAACTTTGCAGCTGGGAATTTTGTGAACAGGATCCAGAACCTCCTTTCCAACACTTGCTTCTCTAATATGTATGCTTTGTAACAGGCAATTTCATTTAGGATTAAACTAATTTGGATAGGTGTGTTCACGCTTCTTAGAGCATCCTGTTCAACTACCAACAGCTTTCAGTGACAGGCCTGGGATTTTTCTCCTCCATACAATTTTCACATATTACAATGGCCAATCATTGAAATGCAACAGCTGTGATTGAACTAAAGAGAAGAAATTGCCATTTTTTTCCCTCTCCCTCATCAAAATTTTTATTGGCACCGCAGAGGCCAAGGCTACACTCATGAGAAACAGCTACATTTAAAATAGTCTAGAGCAGGTGAATAGGTATATTTGAATATAAGAACAGCTGTGGTTGCTTAACCCCAGCCAGCAGCCAGGCCCCACACAGCCTCTCTTACTCCCTGGTCAGAAAAATCAGGGAGGGAATGAGAAAGGTAAAAGCCAAAAAAAAACTTGTGAGTTGAGATAAGGACAGTCTAATAGGAAAAGCAAAAGCCATGCACGCAGGCAAAGAAATATAAGGAATTAATTCTCCATTTCCCATGGGCAGGCAGGTGTTCAGTCATCTTCAGGAGGACAAGGTTCCATCACATATAACAGTTACTTGGAAAGATAAATGTCATCGCTCCAAATGCTCCCCCTGCTTTCATATACTGAGCACAATGTCATATGGTCTGGAATATCCCTTGGGGTCAGCTGTGTCCCTGCCCAATTTATTGTGCACCCCCAGTCTCCTCACTGGTGGGGTGAGAAGCAGAAAGGCCTTGGCTCTGTGCAAGCCCTGCTCAGCAATAACAAAAATATCTCCGTTATTATCACCACTGTCTTCAGCAGAAATCTATAACATAGCCCCCCACTAGCCACTGTGAAGAAGATAAATTACATCTCAGTCAAAACCTATTGTGGTTTAGCACAAATTATAAATTTATACCCAGATTATCTTAAGCTTCACTGATACAGACATTTCTCATTAATAGGCAAATCTAAACACAGGTTCTGATGCAAAGTGTAGCCTGATGTTCACTATGCAGGAAGATGGAGAAATGAAGATGTGTCCAGAGTAGCTCAGGTGGAAAGAAGGCCAGTGATCTGATCTTTGTCCTCTGAGTCTGCTGGTATTGCTTTTCTTGGGAGTTAAACTCCTCTCACCTGTATCAGCCAAAAGGGGCCTCATTAGGTCTGACACAAGAGTCCTGTTAACCAGAGTAACTTCCACTGAAACAGGTTTGGGGCCATTCAGAGGAGCTGCTACTCCCATCAGATGAGGACACAGCAACTTCTACAACACACTTTTTCTTCTTCCAGCAGAATTTGAGAAAAAAACCCTCATATTTCTGTAACTTTAGTACTGCTATTTTTTCATGTAGGAAAGCCCTTTGAGTATCAGTGCCTAGGCTGGAAGGGGTGGATGAGGAAGCTTGTACTGCTGCAACCAGCTCAATATTCATTCCAGACCAGATTGTGCTCACTTTGAAGTCAATTGCAATCTTCCATGGATTTAACCAAGGTCTAGATTTGGCTTACTTCTATGAATTCCCCTATTTATCCAGGCTCAGTGACTGGAAGTTTCACACCTTTGATGGTGCATTCATAAACAGAAAACTGGGCTAGCTATGGCAGCATATGGAATATTCTTCTGACAAAGAAATCATTGTATGGAAACCTCAGTACCTGCCATTTTCAGACAGTCAGGGACTGAGATATTTGCTTAATGTATTTTATTTCTGGAAATTTTTCCACAGGAATGATAACCTCTGAGCCCATGCTTTTGGGGACCTCTGGCTGGAGTAAAACCCTTTCCCTGCAAAATCTGCTACAGGCAGCACATGCACTTGTCAGCATTCACTTACAGAGTCAGGAAGCCTACCAGCAAGTTTTAAAATCTTTTTATTTCCCAGCCTCCTCTTGGGTTTTAGCATTTAAGGCAGGACAGAACCCCAAAGCACCATGTGCTGTGCAATTGAACAGAGATTTACTTTTACCCATATAAAAAACTGTCATGTTGTGTTGGCATTTCAAACCCAATTCATATGGGCAGTGATGCCACAGTCAGAAATGAAGCAGAAATGAGGCCTGGAATCCTTGGTGTTGGGATGGGTGAGAGTTCACCTATCATCTCAAGCATAGTCATACTGCTTTCTGACATTGTGCCTATACTGACCCAGTACCAACTGAAACAGAGAAGCCTTTGTGGGAAAGCCCACAAAAATCACAGCAGCATTTCCTGCAAGCACTGAATTTTCCTAGTGACCCTTCCAAGCTTACAAGCTCCAGACCTGTAGTTTTCCAAGTGGATTTGTGCCATTATAACACACAGGCCAGAACTGAGTGGTGGAAACTAGTACAACAAAACATCCATATTCCTGATTTCACAGGTACTTGTCTTCATTTTTCCACGTTCATTTTACAGCATTTAGTTCCTATCACTAAAATAATACATTGTTGAAAACTCTAAAAGAAAAATCTTGAGTGTTTACACAGAAAAAGCAAGCACAAATCACTAAAGAAAACATAAAATAAAACCTACAAGTATTATAACAGTTTTTCAGACAGTCTAAGAACCTCAAGTACCAGTCAGTGTGATCTGGGAATTCTACCCAAATGGTCCAGGTTACTCCAGAGGTTTCCTGCAAGAACTTGATTAGGTTCAGACCTCTGAGGATACACATGAATATGTATGTCTACATTCATTTTGAGCCCTAAGGAACTGATACACGTAATTTGTCAACTCAATCTCATACGAGAAAGGCTGTTCTCTCACAGTCATGCTGGGTTGTAGTTCACTTTTTTTACAGTCTTATTAGTTGATGGAGATTTTAGAAAGATATTTGCCTGAATCCCTTCACTCTGCTATAGTCACAAAAGATATTTATCTTCCCTCCTTGCTTTTTTACTGCTCCTGAGCACTCTGTAGGTTTTATACTTACTTCTTTTGCACATAGTTTCTAACTCTATCAGCTTGCAACTCTCCTATCCACCTGTTTTCCTTCTTCATAACTGGGCCTTCAGTTAAACCAGATCCCTCCAAGACAATATCACGTATTTGGATTTGCCACCCCTGCTTGATCCTCCACAGGTTCTTTGTATATGCCAGTGTATTAGACTTGAAGATAAGCATTTAATGGTAACGGCATTATCCTCAATCTGTGTTACACTCCCGAGAAAATTTTACTGCTTAAAATCCATTGCTCAGAGGCAGGCTTAACTGAAATGACTTCTGCACTCCAGCTTCATTTCCCCAGTGCATTTGTGTTGCAATAGGAGACTGCAGTGTTTAATGTCTGCACTGCCACTAGTCTGGAATAAAGGTAATACAACCTATGGCTCAACTTGCTGTTTGCTGAGGAATGCAACACTACAGCCATTTAATGATTGGGCCAGAACGTGTGATGGACTGTACAAACTATGTTATCAAAGGCTATCTGCCTTAGACCTGGGTAGGTCTCTAGCACAAAAAAAATTTGGTGAAATAATTTTCTTGCATGTCTCTTGCATTTTCCCCCAAACCATCATGCTGTGAGCTTTGATCTGAGAGAGGCTGTCAATCTGAGCATCTTCCATTGTTACTGAAGGCATCCAAATTAAGAGTGAATTGGAATGTTCAACATGCATTTGTACATAAACCAATACCCTTCACAAGCAGTAGAATATAGCCTTGAAATAAACATTTTCATCAAGGAGTAACAGATGGAAGTGCTTTAGTTTCCATTTTGTATTAACAGAAACTTCTCATTAAACTCTTGGAGCATTAAAATTGGATTGCTCTGTGTTTTCCTGCTTGGTGGGCATAGCCTAGCTGACTTTGGTGGGCTGACACTTTTCCACATACACTCTTAGAAATCACTAGTTCCCCTCTTTACAGATCAGATTTTCTACCATTTGTTTAGATTTTCTGCTTTGCATTGTATCTTGTGTAAAATTGAATTCTGAACTCCAGTCAACATTTAATTCTATGTAACAGAGTTAGCCAACAGGAAAGGGAACTCACAGAACCAGACTGAGCTGGTCCTGGCATGCACACACTTCACCTACACCTGCAGAGTTTAAGCTCCCAGTATGGGGAAATAGATAAATATCTGCTAGTATTTTTAAGTACTGCTGAATGCAATTCAGTTGGTTGACTGGGAACCCCATTTGAATGCATTCCAGATGAGCCATTTATCCCTATGTGTCAGCTGTGGCAATTTGTAATACCATTCTGAACTGATTGCTTCATTATTGTAAATGATGTTCCAGCCCCACAAAGTTTCCAGGTGGAGCTTAATATGACGTAAACACAAATACCTACCTACCTATTTTTTTTCTCCTCCAGGAAGTAGAGAGCAAAGCAACTCAGGCATTCAGCAGTATCCAAGAGTTTTCAAGCTATTAAGAGAAGTCATTATTGTAAGCTTAACAAAAAAGTTTTATTAAAGAGTGATTTAACAATAATGATTAAACAGTTACTAAACAATGACAACAAGGCGGTCAAACACTACTTCTTACCACACTTCTAAGTTCACTTGTGTAGAATATGCTTTGGATTTAACATAAAATGTCACTTACCTTGCTGTAGATGACAGGCAAGGGATCTCTTGACTTTGAGGAATGGCCTTGGGAGTTACCCCTGCTCAAGGGGAGATCACCATTGTGCAGTCACTGTCATGCATGTAGGAGAGCTCAGGCTCTGGGGCTGCAGATATCTGTAGTGTAAAGTGATTGGCTTGTAGTCAAACTCCTCCCTGGTGGCAGCCATTGAAGTTTTAGATATGTCTGGTCTCAGTTCAGGCTGGTCCTGTAAATTCTCAGTAAGACCCAAATTCTTTAGGTGAAGAGATACAGCTTTAGCCATTTCTCAAGGTTTGCACAGCAGGGCTGGCTTCAGCAAAGCTTATTTGTTGGTGATGCCAATAAATGGTGAACCACTGACTCAGAGCAGGTGTGCCCTTTACACCATAAAGTTTGGGAAATAAATACTTAAATTTTTATGTTCCCTCACTTTGATATAACTGTTCATACTTCTGTCTCACAGCAATGCTTCTGTTGTACTCTTAATAAAAAAAGGGTCACTCTCCAAGCTCCATTTAGCCTTGATTCTAACTTTGACACCTTTTAGCTCCTCCCATCAGGCCATGAACCCACGTCTTTACTGTCCTATTCACTAGAACTGCACCCTCTTCTGTATCTTCTGTTCTGCTCTCCTCAGTTTAAAATCCTATGTCAGAATATAACATATTGAACTACTTTATTTTCCTTCATCTACTATATGCTCTTCTTTGATATTTGTGTGGTAATTCTGTGAAGAAAGGAGTGCCTAAAGCTTATAGGGGTATTAAATATGTCAAAACAGGCATGGAGCTGAAAATACAACTGCTCAGTAAACATCAAGATCTAGGTCATTTTAGCTCACTGTAGGCCTAGTATGTGACTTAGCCTGTTCATTCTTCCAATTCCCTTCCCTAACACTGGAAATAAATACCATTAATCAATCCTCAGCATGATAATAGAAACCAAGAGGACTACATAAAGATAAATATTCTACACATAAAACACTTCTTTGTAACTATTAGTCAGAATTGGAAGGCGTAATAAAAAATTCTCAAGACTACAAAAAACACAGTTCAAGCTGTAGTTAAGTGTAGCTTTCCAGAGGTTCTGATCATTATTGCCTGGGGGTCATCTGTGCACAGCAAGCTCTGAGGGGCTTCTTCACCTCACTAATGATATGGGTCAGCACCTCCTCAAACCATGCCTCCAGCTGCAGCAGCGTTCTGCTGCAGCAAAACAGTTCTTTGGGACATAACTCTTGGAACATAATAAACCAAGTCTCATATAGAGCAGTAGCATAATCTTCCCATGACTCAGCCCTGACTCACCAGGAGCCTTTTCCACATTTAAGGAGAACCATGTCATTCAAGCCATCTTTAGCACAGATGACCTTTTAAGCAAGATTGCTCAAAATATTTTTCAGCTATTAAGAAAAACGAGCACTGAAAGATTGCCTTTCATAGGTGTCCCAGCCCAGCCTTGCTTGCAGGTAAGCACCCTAACCACAGACTAGGGATCAGATCCTGAGAGAGCTGAACAACGTGGTATTTAACTGAAACTGAACAGAGTCAGATTTGTGTTATTGACAGCAACGAGGCAGCATTTGACTAAAAGGAAGAAGGTAAATTCAGATCTGAGTAAGCATTTTTCCAACAAGTATTGCTCATCTAGCTGATACTTTGAATCAGCACATATCTCTTTGCCTTCCAGCTGCAGGGAGCGAGAGTCTCCTGGTGGTGTGGGAGCGCTCAGCGGTGCAGCCTGGGGTGGCCTGGTGACACAGGTCTCCTGCACCCAGCACCCCAACAGCCTCCATTCCCTGCAGCTCTGCAAAACACAGGCTCCACTGCCATGCTCATCCCCCTGGCCAAGGAATTCTCTTTTCTACTCTCTCCAGCTCAGTCAGTCCTAGCTGATTACAGCTGGCCTCAAATGCTTTTCAGTTTGCTTTTGGTTTTCTTGTTTTGTACCCCTTATCCTCATTTTGAACCCTGCAAACCGCCTTTGATTGAAATTTTAAGGAAGGGAGCTTCATTGCATCCTGAACTAGATTTTTCTTTTCATATTTAGAAGCAATAAAAAAAAAAAGAAAATAAATTGTTGTTTTCTACAAAGCAGCTGCCATCAGCACAGCCTATTATCTGAGCTGGCTCAAAGCACAGAGGAATGACAGCTCAGTGCTAACATTTTAAGATTCAGAACTTCAGTCTATTTTAATGCATTCCACGATGAGTCAAAGCCCTCTCCTAGAAATATGGAAAGGCATTTTTTCTTTTCTTAAAATAGTTGTGCTATTTCACCTCAGAAATACTTAACACCCACAAATATGAGCCACTGATATTCTTGCTTCCTTCAATTTTAATTTGCTTATACAACAGAGAACGCAAAAATGTGTTAAGAGAAGATTTAACAATGATGCTCAGATGTACATAGACCAGAATTATGCAAGTATCTGAGTTTACAGTTCAGCTGCAGATTGTGGCTAGTTAGTTTTGCTTATTTGTTTATTCAAGCACAACATCATTAATCAAATTGCTGAGATTTCACAAAATTAAAGTATCCCAGGAAGATGCATGGACACAATAATTCTTACTTATCTCACAGGTACCCACAGCTTTGCCAACAGAGGGAGTCCTCTTACTGTCTACCAAAGATCTGCGGAAGCGATGGTGTCCCTGCTGAGCAGCTACCATCGCACTAAGAGCAAGGATGGAAAAGGTTTGCAAAACAGAGGCACCTCAGGGTATTTTGCAAATCAAAACATGGGGTAATATCAGACATCCAATCCCTAGAAGTACACGGGAGGATTCAAGCAGCCGTTTGTGTTATTGCAGCAATTATATCTATGGGCAGGGCTATGAAATATCTGTGAGAGTAATTACTCTTAAATAAATTGAGAAGAATTATGCCAGATAAACATACAGTTCCCCTATGTCTGCCAATCAATGTTTAACTGTAAAAATCCTTTGAGTTCTTTCCTGTTGTTGTAGTCATAGCTGGTCAAACAGCAAGTATTCAGGCTGTGGTTTGGAGGAAAAAAGTTCTAAAAATAAATTATTAATTAATTAAATTAAATTTAAAACAAACAAACAAAACAAAAAGACCCCATTTCTTCTATATTGTAATTCTATATTGCGATTTCTTCTATAATAAATTTTATATTGTGAACTCTATTCTATATTGTGATTTCCTTAAAGGAATTTAAATGTAATTTAAATCCAAACAGAATGAATTTATACACAGTAAGACCCTCAGAACTTGCTTTTTCATCACAGAATAAACCAAACTTTCTTGTGAACTATGAAAATGTTTATTTAGTATTTTATAGCTACTGTTTGGATCATTATGGTTTCTGCTACTTAACCCTTACCTGATGTAGCCACTTCCCTTATGACTTGATGAAAAGATTTCAGCAACTGATCTGATAATGACATGAATCATATTCCAGATTAGCTTGGACACAGAATTTTAGTGCATTTAAGAGAAAAAAGAAAAAAAAAAACAAAACAGAAATAACATTTTACTTATTACATCAAAGTAAACACTTTACAATTGACTACAATGTATTACGAGGGCTAATAATTTTGTAAAATATTAAGTAACCAAACCAAGAACTGAGCAGCATTCAGGTATGGTGATTTACTAGCAGTAGCATAAAGACAAAAATATGAGGTTACTGTCATATCTGTGTGACAGTAGTTCCTTCCTTCTCACAGAAATTACCATTTTTATGGTAGTCAAGTCTGAAGTGCTCATGAAGAAACTCCTAAACCTCTGGGTTTTTTCAGCTTGATATATCCCAGCGAGTCTTTTAGAAAAATAAAAATACAAAACCAGTATTACCTGCATCTGTTCCATCCCCTTTCTATCCTTTTACTTGGACCCAGATTTATACTGAGATTCCAGCAGCAGTCCTAACCTCAACCAATTATCTTCTAAAATGAGTTCAGGATAAGCAAACCAGTGCCAAGAAAACTCAGAAAGGCAACAAAATTGAGCCTAATTATTGATGGGAATAAAATTGAGATTTATTTTTTTTTTCTTCATTTTCAGATGAGTAAAGTTCTTTGTTTTCTACTTCTTGTTAACACTGCAAACAGATCAGCTTTGCAAGTTTTGGATGTCTGGCCATTTTAGATAAACATTCCAGCCTTTTTAGTGTTTACAGACTAAACTGTAGAGCTAAATGTTTATGTTGCACTGAATAACTTCAGCTTTGTATTTAACAGAAAGACTGCTAAAGTAATATTGTTTCAGTCAGTAGGTGAAGACACATGCTACTGAAATAACCAAAATTTTAAAGACAGATATTAATACTAGTCTGTCCATAAATATTTAATATATCTCTCTGTAGTAGGCTTTATAGTTGGAATATATAAAACTCCCACAGTTTACAGGGTTTCTAATTGTTTTTATTCCCAGACCCTTTGAAAACAGTTATTATTGCCTTTAGCTTCTATGAAAACTAGAATATAGCTTTTTGGGTTTCAAATAGTATGTTTCTCCCCTAATTCTAATTTAATATGAAATAAATCCTTGGCCATGTATTTCAAGGAACATGGCCTCAGATATTGCTTGGAACAGGGTTTGGATCCTATAATTATACCTGTGCAGGGCAAGAGTTTACCCTGACACATGCAAAACTATATAGAGCAGAGAACTAGTCTGGTCCAGAAAAGAGAATTTCTGAACCAAAATATCTGTTCTCAATCAAATCTCTTCTCAGTTCTAAATAACGATCTAGCTGTTGCCTGCTAAGATTAATTTGAATCATGTCTCTTTCTCCTTGGTATTTACATTTTTCTTACTCTTTGGGGACACCAACAATATCTAATAGTGTATAAATCTGAAAGTATGTCATTCACTCCAAAATACCACTTTGCTTGTAAAATGAAAACAAGCTGGGGTATAATATTGCTTTTAAGAAGAAGAAAAACAACATGAAGAGAGTTGCACAGTGGCATCAGCTTGCAGGCTGTGTTATTCATTGTTCAGCTGCTCATGTAGAGACTTTCCACGTTAAAGCAACACAATGCAGATGAGGATATTTCTTAACTTCTGTGGTTAACTTGGATGTTTCCATTTCACTGTGAGTTTCGGCTGGATGTGTTTTCCACAAGGTCAGAAGAGTTTGCCCTGGATGGGCTCCTCTGGGGATCATACCATTACACATTTCCTGTTTTGCACATGACAACAACAGCAAGCTTTTTCAAAGACACAAGCTGTATGTGTAAGCCTTCTGAGCAGAGTTACTACTGTACTACTGCAAGAGTAAGACAGTACAAAGGAAAGAACTCTTGACTGAAACCTTTCCCATCTTTCTACTGAATCCTTCAGAACCTGAATTCAAGCCCACTGCTCAAAGAGGTTGAATTCAAAGAGCAACAGCCCCAGGGTTTAACCTAGGTTTTCAAATCCCTGAGTGTAAGGTGATCAAATAGAGCATTTATGTTTTGTCTTTTGTCCATTGATTAGGGAAGTCAGTTTTCACTGTGTCAGAGTAGTTACATTAGCACTTGACAAGTCTGGCAAGGTGAAGTTACCTGAGACTCAGAGCAGGTACATCTTCTAATGAACCCAGAGGTAATCAGGCAGCAGTTCCTGAACCAGCTGATTAAAAATTGGCATCACTATTCCTTTTTCTCAAACTGATTCACCTATGCTTAAAACAGCTCCTTCCCCAAACAATTTTCAGAAAGTTCAAAGTTATTTAGAGGTTGAACCATGTCAAGTGATTTACAGTAACTATGCTGTATTGGAGATACATTTAGTGTTTTCAAAGGAACTAACATCTGCAAGTGTTTTCCATTAACATGTTGTATTGTCAAATGACCTTTTAAAGAGATGGCAACAGTAAAAGCATGGAAATTAAAAAGGGAAGTGTAAAGGAAATGACTATCAAGAAATACAGTTTTGGGGTTTTCTTAATCAGTTCAAGTGGAGATGCAATATAGATCTGAAAAGTCCTGATCATATCTATGAAACTTAGAGTTCTGTAATTTTAAGATGGTTTACATCAGCTAAGTATCACTGAAATTATACCTGAAGACTTGACATAGATCTCACTGTTTCCAAGACTGCTGGAAACACTGTTCAAACCAGAACATTGCATCCCTCATGCACATTTCTATTGCTGTCTGGCCACAGAGCATCTTTGGAGCATCTCAAAGATGAGAAAGAAATTGTCTGAAATGGGCAGGTTTGTCCTGACATGATCTTGAAATAAAGCTATTCTCCATACAGGAAAAAAAAATATAAAAAAGGAGGACTTTTTGACTAACTGATAGAATGTGATGGTCCTCAAAATTTAGACTGTTATTCATAGTTCACAAAACTTTCCTGAGAAAATGCTTGCAGTATGTGGGACAGAAGAGCAGGAGGGGATCAAGGCAGCCTTCATTTTTGGGAGCTTCAGCCAGCAGGGAATCCCAGGCATACCAGGACTGGAATGGAGGCTGCTGTGTCCTACTTCCCCTTCAGGTTATTTCTACATTATTATCACCCAAAAGGAAGCTCTGCCTTGAAGGAGCCTGGCTTGCCTCCTCCTGCAATCAGGAATGGAAAGCATTGACAAAGATGAGGATATTGGTGTCTAAATATTGGGGAAAACAATTCAAAGGAAGAATTTAAGAAATCATAGAAACATCATTCCTTTCAGTTTTTTCCAATGATCCTGGCAACATAGTATTTCCTCAGTAACGTGTTTCAGCTACAAAGATGGACCATCTCACTTCACACACAGTGAAAAACAGGTATAGAGAACAATCTGATGCCTGCTTGAATCCCTCAGTGAGACCTGTGGAGGCAGATTCATAAACAGTGTGCAGGGGCTGCTTGCCTGAAATTCAGTACAGGACTGGAGCTAAATTCTCTGTTCTCTCAGCTGTTGGTAGCGTGCAAGACTCCAGCTAGTGAGCTCAAATCAAGCCTCAACAGGCACATGCTCACCTCTTAAAATATAACAGTCTGGCAATAGATTGTAAAAAAGGCCAAGATACACATGCTATAAAACCTAATTACCATTGCAGCCCATGTCATACATAGCCTGCCACTGCACACAATACATAGTAAAGGAAGGGTTTTATCCAGGACACTGACAGCTCAGCATGGTGACTTTCCACCCCTGCAGTACTCTGAAAATGTATATAAAATGAGAGATTTCTATCTATTTTCCTATCACTAAATATTTTTGAAGGAGTGATATTATAGATGCTAGAAATGGGGAGCACATACCATTGATGCATCTAGTTTTATTCCATACCTAAACAAATCTGATCTCAACTGAGCATTTTGCATGCTGCAGCCAAACTACTCTGTATGTGAAAATAATATTCCACTGCCTCCATCTTTGCAGTCTCATAGTGTTCACTATCAACAGAGTAGAGGAATTTCCCTTTGCTGACTATAGCCTGATAGTCTCTGTTATGCTACTGTTTAATTACTCACTTCACTCTCCAATCTTTCACCAAGTGTTTGCTGGCATTTACCTTGAATTCTCTGTAGGGGGACTTCAGTTCTTTGAGGGTTTGGAAAAAAATTGCATTCTCTATTCATGGCTCTACTAATGTACTGTATGAAGTGCTAGCTCTGCACATACAGTCTGCACATAGTCTGTCTATATTTTCCAGAAGTAATAACTGACTATCAATTCAATGGCCAGTTTTGATCACTACTTTCTGCACCTACAACCCCAAGCTTGCATCATGTGTATTTCCTTACCAGAACATTGGATAAACCTGTGTATGCTGTGGCTTCATTTCTACCTCCCATATTTTTTAGTTTCTAACTATCCTTCCATAAAATAACGATACCATGTAAGATGTGTGATCTATGGCAAAGCAATTTTGTTTCTTTCTTATTCAGGGATTGCATTTCCAGTTATTTCTCAGCCCGTTCTAACATTTACAATTTCTCTAAATCAGGCATTATATAAATATTTTACTAATATGCTGCTCCTATTTTCTTTTACAATAGGCTCATGATACACTTTCAATGAATTTATTTAAATCAGTAGCTCATCTATGTAAATAAAAGTAGAAAAAACAGAATAAGCATTTGTTCAGTGTTATCTCCCACTATGCCTTGCATTTGCAATCTATTGCTTCTAACCCTGAGTTCAACTCTAAATTTATTGTACTCTAGGCTTTTAAAATTTGTTTGAAGCTTATCAATTAAAATTCTAGAGTCCTGATAGTGGAAACTTAAGAAACAGTTTACTTACCATCTGTGTCAAATTAGATTCTCATTTCTACATTTATGGCCAGAAATAGAAGAACTGAGCAACTTGTTTTTTAAAATCCTTTTTCTAGGATTTGAGGAAAGGTGGAGGGAAGGTTTTAGTAGTACAGCCACTTTACCAGATACAATTATTAATAAGAATTACTTACCTTCTTATATATGTATATGACATGATTTGTTTTAAAAATAATCTAGTATTCATATTAGCTATTAGATTGACAAAAGCAAATCACATAAAACCTAAGCTGAATTACATGGGTAAGAGAACTTCTTCGGAATATTCCACAACAGTGCCTGATGTGTTTGAAGAAAGTTTACATTCAAAATCCACTTGGATTTCTAGTCAGGAAAGGCCCACTGAAGTAGGGTTACTCTCCCCTCAAGATAACCATTTAACAGGCTCTTGCTTGGAAACTGAATATGCAGGGGGATAGGAATAGAGTGGCAGAGAATGTCTGCTTAGAACAAGAGAAAATAGCAGCTGCTACTATGACTGCAATGGACTTGTGCTTTCAGGACAGCCTGGAAGTTGCAAGGGACTAGAAAGCACTGCTAACTTAAGAAAAATAAAAATAAAACCTCTAATTCTGTGCCTAATTTTGTGTGTTTAAGTTCTGCTGAATGATCAGCTGAACATAATGAAACAAGGACAGGCTAAAGAGAAGCACAGAAGATTTAGATGGGATTTTGAGCAAGGTTCTAACTGTACTCCCAAAGGCAAGTGAGCTCTTACTAATCCTGTCCTTAATAAATTATCATTTAAATTGACACATCTACTGATCCTATTACTGCTTAAGTACAAAAGCCACTTTATATGTGTAATAATTCCACAAGCACTGAGATTTTCATTCAACAGGCCATCTAATGCCTGCAGTTCAAGACTAGGGCACAGCACTTCTGCCAGGAAAAAAAAAAATATTCATTCCCCAGTGTAATTGCACTAAACTGATAATTAACTGTTTAACGTGGTGTATAATGAAAGGTTGAGGGTAAGGTGAAAGAGATGACTTTCACCTCTGCTACAGTTTGATAGCAGGAAGATTCCTTTAGAACCTACAGATTTATGTAGGTTGTTGGTTGAAAAGGAAACATTGTGTGGATTTCTATGAGGCTTCTGTGAGAGGCCACAAAAGTTGTCCTTTCTGAGAAATGTACCCAGAATGAGAATATCTCCTGTTGGACAGCTTGGACAAAGAGCTGGGGCTGCCAAAAGCTGTGGAAAGCTGCCAAAGGACAAGGAAGAAAATAAAGCAACACAGAAGTGCTAGCATTTTATCAACAAAATCTTTAGGGTAGGGAAAGGCAAACTTACAAATACAACAGTCACCGTAAGTGAACACCCTGGATCAGGAAAGAGCAGAAATTCCAGTTGGGGAACACAGTAAAAGATTTTGCACAGGAAATGGGGAGATCACATTACCATCAAAATGTTGATTTTCAGAGAGGGCCCAGATAGACAATAAAACAGTTACAGTCCTATAACTCCTTTTAATACTGTGAATAGTAAATAATATACCATCTAACCTGCAAGAACCCTTATGGATCACCATCTGTAAATGGCAGGAAATAGTCACATGCTTCACTCACTGAAGTGGGATGCAGGCACAGCAGCAGTCTACAGACATTTTCAGGTAACATTTTGCTAAAATTCACCAACATCTGAGCTTTGTTCAATCATTTCCTGGGTTAGAAAAAAAAATGTATCATTTGTTGCATAAAAATGATAACGCTAAGCAATTAAAACTCCTATGGAGGACTACAATCTTCCAGCCACTCAATTGTTATGATTATGACTTCAAAAAGTTCTCGAAGTTTTTTCCTCCATATCCGAGATAAGTAGAAAAGCCTCAGAAAACCTCCACCAGCATATTTCCAGAAAATACAATCAGTGACATAGTGCTGGTAAAGCAAGGGACTACTGAAGTTCTGTCCTCAAATAAACTGATTTTTCTTCATCCAGCAAGCATTCTCACAACGCTTTTACACGAGTTTGGGAAGGAATTTTGAAGGAATATCTTCAGGGTTTTTTCTGTTCTCATGTAGTCAGTCCTGACTTTAACAAGAAGTTACACCTGACTGTGGAAACTGAGCTGCTGCATTACTGCCACATAGAGATTAGATATTACTAAAATTAAGATCATGGAGCCACATGTCATGCTTTGCAGCATAGTTACTTCTCTCATTACAATCTTTAGCAGATACTTCTTCAATAGTATGCAATTCAGTGTAGCTACACAGAGTATGTGCCTATGCATTTGTATATGTATTCTATGTTCCAAACAAATGTGGCTGTTACCATATCTACCTGCTATTTGAGTTATTATTTTAGCATTAGCTGCACATGACTAATGGTATCCTGCTTTATTGTTTGGAAGATGCATATAAAATAATAAGAAAAAGTGGCACTGATTTATTCACATGATTAGTGAAAGCAGTCCTGTGTAAGGATCTCTTGATTACCACAGGCTGTATAAGTTTCAATAAAAAGCATTCAGTAGCTGGCACTGAACTCTACGTGGCAGTAATGTACCAGCTCAGTCAGTACAGCCAAGGCTTAAAATAGGTAGCGGATTACATGACACAGGTGTAAATTAGGAAGATATTAGGACTTGACCCTGTGAAGCATGAGAAAAAGAAACAACCTGTGAAACAACTTTGAAGAATTCATGATTTATCACAATTTTAGGAAGGCATGTCCCTCCCTCTCCTGCACACCTAAGAAAAATTGCCCTTTGTCTTTCTGAGAACATATTCATGCTTGCTACAGTCATAAAAATCTACTCATATTTTTGTGGTCATCCTGTCTGGCTTTGTAGAATCTTTTGGAAGAGAGCTCTACAATTTTCCACCCTAGTGATAGCTACACTAAAAATAGCCCCATGGCAATTCCTCTGTTGAAGATACACCTACTGGCATGTGTCATGCTGATCATAGCTTAGAATCCTCTTGGACACTCAAACTACTGCTGATGCCCCAGGGGCTGTAACAGAATGAGTCTCAGTGTGCTCTTTAAACAATCATTAATAACTTAATTATGCCCATAATAAACCACATGAGAGTGTATCTATTTTTTGCACATCAAGTATATCAAACTTAGTGTTCTCTGACCATCTGAGGGGAGGAGGGGGATGCAAATCACTGAGTGAGGAGCGGGTATGAAGAACATCTTAGCATTGTTTGCACAGCTGTGGTGTCATGTTTTCCCCTTGCATTACATTTTCCAGTATTCCTGTCCCAAGTAGTCAAATACTTCACAAATATCAATTTATCTCTCATAATTCATTAAGAGCCAAGAGTTGTAAGAGCTAGGAAAAGTCCTGTTTCTGTGGATATCCACTCAGAGAAATGTGAGCTAGTGTCTCACTAGGGTTTTTGCTGAAAACCACCTCACCAAGGCTGTTAGGATGTACAGCAGTAACTCAGGTACCTCAGGAGAGACCTCCAGAGCTTCCTTAAAGCAGTTAGCTGCAGTGAATGCTGCTGCAGCATGAATGCTTCCTGACAAGTTCTGCTTGGTAGCTTTTTTCATATACATCAAATAATTGCCTTCTGTGTGTAAGGGGTATCAAATGTTATAACAAAATAATTAAAAGGCTTGAAAAAGTGAAGCTTTAAAACTCAAGTTCTTCTTTAAGGAAGCTCTGTAGTATCTAAGTGTTCTGAGTAAAACATCTCTTCTATCAAATTGTGGAGAGAATAGGCCTACATTTCTGCACTGCTCTATGAGCCAGAACTTTCTAGTTTATTGCTTGAAAAGACATTCCTGCTTTTTTTCAACTATTAAAATGGAATTTCTGGAGCAAGTAAACTGAACTAAAAAAAATAGAATGAAAAAAATCAGTCTCTGTTATTCTATATTCAAACATTCAAATTAGTCACTAGATATCTGTGATCTTGCTTTTCTTTTTTGTTTTTTTAGCAGCACAATTATTGCATAGATGAACTTTCCAAATGGAAACCTACAGAACAACAGTCAGGTTTGGAAAAGTCTAGGCCATTTTCTTCTTTCAAACAGAAGTTTGTAAAAATATCTTATTGAAGAAACAGGGAAACTAAGGCCACCTCAAAACATGAGCAAGAACCAAGCTACTAATGATACTGCTCATGAGCTAAATTGCCATGAAAAGTAATATGCTCAAAGGCAAAGAGAGACATGGAGTAGGTAGGGTGAGGGGGAAGCATCTTGAAAAGTGAGAACATGTTTGATAGGATCTTCCCCTAAGGGGTAGAATATCACTCCTCTACCCTGGGAGCCTTTCGTTGCTCCTTTCCAACTGCTGGCTTCAAGTCCTGTTGCCCATGTCTGTACAGTTTTGGGCAATTTCTATTCTAAGAGTTGCCTCGATTCAGCTTTTATAAACATGACAATGTTACAAACCTAACAACTGTTATAAATGTAACAGTGTCAGAAGTTAACAACTGCCTGTACTGCAGGATATCATTCACCTGCCTGGATCTCCATGCACTTCTTGCAGTGTGGAATTCAACACAGGTTATTATTACCTGGCCTTAAACTGGTAACATGGAGAAGGTCTGTCCTCAGCTTTGGGAGTACAGGTACAGGACAGAGAAGGAAGTAATTTCATTACAGGATTCTGATTCTACAGACTTAAAGTCCTATTTTAAGGGGTTTTTTTTGAGAAGGCAAATTATAAAAATCCCTTAATTACTTTTAGAAAAACCCCACATTTCTGCAAGCCCAAAAAGGTACACAAAATATGATATCCAAAAGCAAGTAATGCAGTTGCAATTCATATTAAAAGGAGTTTGGAACTAGCATGATCCTTCCATGTGCTCCAGGCAATCCAGTTTTTCTGATATACAAACAAAAGCAGATGTGTTGATTTTTAGTGGGAAAGTGATTTATCTCTATATATGGTATCAGTACTAGAATACTGTGTACAGATGACATCCACATTTTAATAAGACCAGATGTAGTTTGGAGAACAGGATAGCAGAAAGGAAACACTTCAAAAATTTTAAAAAATCTAGAATTAATTTTTTACTTGGTAATAAAGGGCCTCAAACAATTTATTATAGTAAAATGAAAAGGTAATATAATTATGGAACAAAAGAACCCCCCAAAAAATAAAACACCATGTAATTAAGAAAACCCAAACCTATTGGCCTGGAGTGTGGCACAGTGTCAATACAAAGAAAACCTAAATTCCACTCAAAAATCTGGTAAATAACAGCTGAGGACAGTTTTAATTTGGAGAGTGGTTAAGTAGTGGAGCTGGTGCCCTTTCTGTTGCAGGGGTGTTTTTCAGATTAAGAAGATGATCAAGAAGATATTTTTAGCCAAAGATACTAGAAAGATTATACAATTCTTGGCAAAATTTCCTATCTTGCTTACTAGGGTTGTTCAGAACAAACATTTCCATGGTCTTTCCCAGCTTTAAATTCTGTGAGGAGTTAGACATTCAAAACATTTTGATGTGAAGGCTCTTATTCATTTTTTTACACAAACTCCTGCTATCCACTAAGGTATCTTGTAACATCAACTGTATTTTTAACAAGGTTGCTACTTCACAGCAGTAGAAGGGAAGAAATGTGAGCACACACTACAAATCTGTTAAACCCAGTGCTAAAATGCAAGCTCAAGTAAAGCCAGCCATGTTCCAGCTGTGTCTGCAGGGCTAGTCAACTAGGGATTTTTCTTCCTATTCCACTCCAAGAAAAATTGAGTACATTGAATGGGAATAAATCACACATCAATAAAATACAGCAGAAAACACTCATGAGGAAACTCACTACTGAAACCTCGATCAGCAGGTCTGCTGTGCCTGCAGAAAGCTATGTACTACTGCAGACAGAGCAAAATAAGGGAAATAATTAAGAGTTTGTATTTGAGATTGGAACTAGGCAGAATTCCATCATGAAACTTCTTTACAGGTTTAAAAGCTCTTCTTTAAGAAATTCATATATTGCTAATGGCCACCTCTCAAACAACCTACATTTGACTACCAAAACTCATACAACACTTCTGTTTTCTGGGTACACTATCTAGCATTCCCCTTTTCTTTTGCTCACTGTATTTTTCTACTTACTACTTCTGACCTCAATTCTTCTATTTTTGGCTGGGATATTGTTTTTCTTTTGCTTTGGTTTTTTATTTTTTTCCAAGGAGAACTTCTGACTTTTTTGTGCTCTTCACCACAGATTTTGTTTTTCAAACACCACGAAATTACTCAGCAACATCTGTCAAGCCAAGGAATTAACCTGAAAATAGTTAAACAGCATATAATTTTTGCCTCCTATTCCTCTACAATACAATCAATATAACAATATATACTTATTAGCCTGCTTTTCCTACAGTAATGGACACAGGGGATGGAGCTACACAGATGTGACCACTCTGTCCAGGCAGGCCTTGTGCTGAGCTTGGCAAAAGAGAACAGAGGAAAAAATGTCCCTAGAAAAATGTCCACAAAATCTAAGAACAATAATAATAAAAAAAAAAAAGGGATAAAGGAAGTGAGCAGAAAAGTAGTGAAAGGGTTTTTCTAATGCTATAGAGTAGTTCAGCGGCAGAACAAGTAATAGGAATACAGTTCTTCCCAAGCCCCTCTCTTGTCCAAACCACAAGATGTGCTGCTGCATACCAGTGATTATTCTATGAGATCAAGACTTGACTGTGTATTGATTCACTATTTAGAAGCTGAAAACAGACAAACAGTTCAGAAGTGTAGTAAGAAATCAATGGATCACTGTTAATTTCCTTCCCAGTATCCATTGTTTGCTATGAGATGCTTCCACACAGCGTTTATGGGAGCTCTCTAACCAACAATGCAGCCCTTCTTATTCCAAGCAGTAACATACTTTTTAAAGTTTCATTTCCAAGAAGATACTTCAGCAACTAAAAGGTTTAAAACTTCTTAGTTTGTCAAGCTCTTTGAGGGTGCTGGGGGAAAGAAAAGATTGGTAGATTCAGCAGTGAAAATAAATTCCCCAAAAGAAGAGGAGATGTTTTGGCGATGAATAATAAGTGGAAAAATGGTGAAAACATCAGCTGTGAAAACTCAGATTTCTAAAAGTGTTCCTACAAGGTCTCAAATTTATTTACAGACAGTAATGCATCTATAGTTACAACAATCTTCTGAAATACGTCAAGATAGCCTTTTCCCTGCACATTAGTTATCCAAGGCACAAAGAAGATAACAGTAACATTCCCAAAGTCTGACTTGCTGCAAAACTAATAAAGCCAGGTCACATATTTTCTGGTCTTGATATGAAACTCATTCAGAACAGCAGACTTCACTAACACAAAATTCTTTAAACACCCTGCAAAGGAGCAAAGGGTTTGTGTTGGTTTTTTTAATTGCAGCCATTTAGAAACACTGGGAATCATTTATCAAAGGCCCAATGTAGTAGTACTGGCAGCAAAATTCAGTTCTCTACATATAACTACTGATTTTTACTCACCCTGGTTTTGCTTATGAACATAAGTAATTTGTACTTCCTACAGCAAGGTAAAAAGTAAGAGAAATTTCTTCTTTCTTAGGTAAAGAACACATCAGCAAGTCATAATAGGTAATTACAAAAGGTCACTCTGCATCAAGAAATATTTTACAGTGTGCTTAATAGGTGTATAGATAACATGCAGTCAAACTAATTAAATGTAGAAATTTGTTGACTATCATCTTCTGTAGCTAAGGTTAAAAGCAGGTATTTTAAGGCCAGAACTCCAAAAGACAAGTGCTCATGCATTCATCTGTCTCAGTCATACTGTAGGCTGTACAGATGCTGTGTGACTAACACTGCCAGAATTACATGATATGTAATATGGAAAAGTGTGATCCTACAGAGTAAGACTAAGGTTTGTGGTTTACTGATTGGAAAGATCTGCTGTGTCGCTGTCTATATAAGCTGCATTGTGGCCAACCCCTGGCCAAAGGATAAATATATATGGTTTCCTATTCTGCCAAGACATAGCCTCCACTGACATGTGCACTTGAAAAGCTAAAGTAAACTAACCCCCTTCATCTCAACAGCTATGCAATTTAGCAACATCTCAAATCTATGGCCAAAATTTCAGGCTTTTGTGTAGCACCGAGGAGCTTTAACTGGTGATTATTTTCAAGACAGTAGAGCAAGACCTGCACAGGATTAAAAAAGTTAGTTCATGCACAGTCATGTGAATAATGAATTCCCTTATGTATCTGTAGAGATCCCCAGGTTAACTGTTAATGCAAGGGGTTTTGAGCAAATTCTGCAAGACAATCTAGCTTAAGCTAAATCTCAAAAATATCAGAGGTATCAGATATTGGACAGGATAGTCAAAGAAGAAAAATATTATTTTAGTAATTTGCCCTTGGCAAGATACTGTTTTTCTCTTAAAAATTAGAAACTTTTTTTCTAGTCATATTTGTACATCATTTCCCACAGAATCTGATGTAATCAGAAGCAATTGAAAAGATGAAAAAGAACCACAGCCCTTTACACTTTCATCACATTATCTTTCAGGTGAAAGCTGAAAAGGAATAGCTGTGTTATTTGCTAACAGATCATCAAAAGCCTTCCAGGAAATGAACTTACTATCCATGTAGAAAAAGCAACAGAATCATTGGGTCTTGATTAACCAGAGGTTAAAATAAACAACTGGGAATCACCATTCCAATAGCCACTTTTAAAGCCTGAAAACAAATAAATTGATAATTACAATAACTGCTGCTGGAAAAAGTCTGAGTGATAATTGCTTCATTCTTAAGCCAGGTACAGCCTCAGCTAGGAGGCAGCAAATTCTGGTATTTCAAAATATACTTCTTCAAAGCAGAAGGATTTGTAGGATTTTCAAGTAAGCAAAGAACAGTTTAAAAACCCCCAAAACTATGCTAACAATACTAGTTAAAATTTAGTGGCAGCTTAAAATTTTTAATATGTAAATTTTTTTCACGAAGTGTCATGAGGTAAATGCTGGCATTCTATATGTTTCATTTGTTAAATTTAGAATAACTAAAATCAGTTTTTATCAAGTGGCAATTGAAATATTTACCCCACACCAAGCACTCTTTTCTTCATATTCCTTCTGTGTTGGGGAAAAAGAGAAGAAAATAAATAAAAGATAGAGGTAGGAAGTCTACTTGGGGAAAGTTTGTCAGAGCTACAGCTTCAGTCAACTCAAAGTCTTATAGTGTACAATACTTGAGAAGTTCTAGCTAACCATAATCTATAATAAATAATTCCTTTTTAGTAATCATAAAAATTTTACTGGGAAACTAAGGAAAAATTGTTGAAGACAGCATAGTCCACCGTTGAGATAAAAAGCAATAGCTGCTCAGTCAGAGCAGTGTGGTTTCTTTAATGAAGATCTGTTCCCTCCTTCAACAATTTGACTACACTAATAAGTTAACAGAATAGCCAATAATATGATTTTATGTGCTTTTTCACAAGGCATTATGAAGAGCTGTCTAAGAAATATTAACAAGGAAAATAAATAGACTTAAGCACACATGCATGTAGCCAGAGACATCCATTCTCTTGGTGCTAAGGAAGAAATTGTATAAATTTATTCTTAAACAGAGGAAGAAAAAATAATACTGGAATAACTCAATCTGTATTTATTAGTTCTATTATTGATACATTTCTTAGAGACTGGAAAGCAGAATAGAGTCAGGAAATGAAGGTGCTCTGAATAAATAGGCAAAGGAACTATTCTTTAAAGAGAAGTAGAAGAATAAGGGGGATCAACAGAAAAAGTACATTCTGTGTTGCCCTATATTGAAATACACTATCAATACTTAAATTTTTTTTTTTATGCAGAAAGGCAGAGCCTAGTACTATTTAATAAATTATTTTAAAATATGATTTTTCAAGAAAAATGCTAGTGGGCATCAAGTGTAAAGTCAAAACTAAGTAACTTTGCTTTATATGCTAGTAAGAACTGTTAAGTCATGAACATTTATACAGGTATATTTGAGAAAGTAAATCTTTGAGAAAGTATTTATAACATTCAAAACTATGCACTGTGGATTGCAGAGTAGATGCTGGACTTGTCCCAGGACATGGAAGCATTCCACCTAGAGCCAGGATGCCAGGAGTGATCATGGCAGATCCAGAGCCTTCCTCTTGCTAGAAGAGGGTGGTTTATTAGTTCTGGGAATCTGTGACAACCAGCCAGTGGAAAAAGAGGGAGCTGGAGATATTCCAGGTAAGGTATAGCAAAAATGGTTTTTTAACTACAGGCTAGGGGTTTTTGTTGGGTTTTGGTTTGTATTAATTCTAACAATGTCCTCCAAAAACACCAATATCCCAGTTTAGCCTGTACCTATATTGCTGCATGAGCAGAAGCTGAGCAGTAACAGAAGAACTTTAAGTGAAAAAAATGTTTCAAGTGCAAAGCTCATAATAAATTCTTAGCTTACTCTTGAAACTTCAGGGCCTGGGCAGGCACTTAAAAGCCACAAACACACAGGTGGCCAAACAAACCCTGGCTGCTGCAGGGATCCAAAGCCACCGCTGAATGTTTGGGGTTTCGTTGCCTTCTCTTGGCGATCTGCTTAGCTTGAAGGGATATCAGCATTAGCTGACATTGTGCAGTGAAGTGTCTGCAGCAGACATAACTGATCATGAGAAGAACAAGAAAAATCTTATTTTTGTTCCTCACAAGTATTTCACAGGCAGTGGGTGGCTTTCCCAGCCCAAAGGCCAAGGTGCCAAAAGGCAGACAGGCACTTTAAATTCACTGCTTCGCAGTGTGGTTGTATGCTTAACAGTGGTGCAACTTTACAACACTGTCTGACTGCTGTGAAAAGAAAGGAATAAGTTAAATGAAAGCTTTTAGACTTCCCCAGTAGCTTCTGTCACTCAAAACACAGCCACTCTTAATCCCAGCTCCAATAAACAGTGGAAACCATTCTCCTGAAATTCATGTGGCAAGGCAGCCGAAAGTGAAGGGTTCAAATGACCTCCTTGCTCTCAGGTCCTGGGGGATGCCAGCAGCTTTAGTAGTCAAGTCAGCTCATTAGAAAAGGCAGAAAACTAGTTCAAAGGTAAACAGAATGATGAAATAAAAGAGATATATTCTTAATGCATCCAGATTTTAGTCAGCCCTTTAGAGAGGACTAGAATTCAATGGTACAAAAATTCTGGAAGCAGACTAGCTGACTAGGAATTTTTTAACTGAAAATTTTTTACATTTCAGAGGTAAAGGCAGGATAAGACTTTGCATCCCAAGTGTAGCCCATTTTTCGAGGAGGGAGATGTATTTCAGGAATATCCACTGTTAAAGCACACTTATTAAGTCCCTGCTATGTGGGTTAGTGATTGGAGTTAGAAATTAGATGCCAGAGCTTTGGCTGCCTCTTTCTGCTGATGTTCACATTTATACACATTCAAATCAGTTCCTTGGTCCAAGTTTATACCTACAGAGTTGTTTTAATAACACCTAGAAAATGGATAAACTAACCCTTATCTAATATTGGTAAAAGACTTAGCAATTCAAGAGTATCATTGAGAACTGAACTGAATCTTCAGTTTATCAACTGAAGAAAAACATTATTTTAGAGCATGAAAATAATTATACAGGGGCATTTTTTTTCTCCCTTGATGGCTGAAACTTGTCTCACACCACTGATAAAATCCTGAGTTAATGGGTGTTTAGTGTCCTGTGACAAATAATACATACTTTTGATTCCATTCCAAGCAAATAAGTAATCATCAGTACTGCATTGGGCCACTAAGCCACACAGAAAGGATAAATAGCTTCCATAATGAAAGAAACATAAAAATAGTACAAGTAAAGACAAACTATTCAAGATATCACAGCACAAAAACATTTTGTGATTCTTGAAATGCCAGTATGGCAAGCTTTCATGTAATATTCTGTGCTCTTCAAAAACACAGAGGGGGTCACCTAACTATTTTGAAACCCTTGCTAACAAAAATGCTTGGTTGAGAGCTGTCTTTCATGCCTCCACAGAAGAGAAAGCATAAAAATCTGTACAAATGGGTGAGGAAATCAACAACAAAAACCCAAACAAAACCCCCCAGAAACAAACAAACCCCCCTCAAAGAGAGCACCAAAACAAAGAAACCCAGCAACAACAACAAAAACCCACACAAGGGGGAGAGCTAATATAGTACATCCTAAATGGATGGGAAGGGGAAAGGCAGGAATTTGCATTTAGCCCCAGGACCAGCACAGAGTAACAGAAATATACTTGATCTTCTCTTAAGGGCAAGGAGGAAAGCCAGAGGAACAGTGGAGCTGATGCTCTGGTCTCAGGTAGGCTCACCTAGAGAATATTATGCCAGTGTTTTAGTCCAGGCCAGGATCAGTTCCTGTCATATATATTGTTGGGGCTTCTTCTCACTTGCTTTTATTCACATCTCAGAGCACCCATAGCATGTGCTAAACAAATCTGTGCTCTGACTGCTGGTCTAGATGACAAGACCATCATCTTGCCTGAAGGAGAAAAAACCCACAAAAATGTGCAGGATGGGGATGCCGGATCCATTGATCCCTTTAAAAAAACCTAAATTACTAACAAAGATATAACCCTATTTGCTATCTACCCCTTGGGCTGGATTGTTATTTCTCCAAACAGACATTCAAAACAATGAGCACCCAAACTATTACAGGCCAAGAAAAGGAACAAAGAATTTACTGATAAAGAATAACTCAGTAAGGAAAAGTGAATGATTAGAGAAGCAGACTGAAAACAGTTAGGCTTTTTCCTCAAACCTTGAGAATTACCAGAAGCCAAAAATTCAAGACACCTAGGCAGGATATATGACTCTTTCAATTTCTACTGAGTTATAACTGGGTGATTTTCAAGCTTTCAATGAAATATGCAAGTGCCACAGAGCCATAGTAGTCCGATTAAAAATGTATTACAGAACCCAAGGAGACTAAGCTCTGTCTCTGGTAACTCAGTTGAATTTATTAGTCCTTGCAGACTGGCTGCTATGATGATTAAAAGCAATTATTCATGTTAAAAGTGTGAGTGTTAATTTAAAATTGTCCCAATGTAACCCAAGTCTCCTGCTACCATACAGCCAGCAAGCCACCCAGAAAGCAGATCTTTACGGGTTATAGCATGAATTATTTATTTACTGGTCTTCTAGAGCCATTCTTTATGAAAGAATTACAGTCACATAGCTAGGATGGTGGGAGGGAAAAGACAATCTTTGGAGTGTACAAACAGTATAAGATAAAGATATTTTAAAACAGAGAATAGGACCAAATCTGAACCCAGTTCAAACTGTCCAACTACAGCTGAAAATTAATTATGATTTTGGAAGTACTTCTACAAATTGCTACTCCAGCTGACACCCCAGCCACAGTTAACCACAAATCAAAGCCAAACCACAACATTTTACTGGGGATATTAGTTGTCACTGTCAGTTCTTCTCAAAAGACTTTTTAAAGAGAATCATGATTTTGGCAATAATTGTAGCACAGTCATATTTTCAGTTCATCAAGGGGAAAGTTTTAAAAGGTGTTAAATAAAGGATTTTATTTCTAATACATTGTTGAATTCTTTACTAAATTTAGGTAAGCTTAAGACAAGTGAAACATTTTGGTAACACTCAGTTTGCCAAGGGATGCCTGATATTTTTCTCCTAACTCAATAAAAACCACAATACAGATAAGTGATTGTAGGGGTTTTTTCCTAGCTGCATGAGTCCTCTTATTTCACCTCAAGACATCTGGAAAAATAGAGAAACAGATGCAGAATACTGACATCTTCATGCAAGTCATTCATGACCTAGAAAGAAACGGGCTGAAAAGCATGATCCTTTCTTGTGCTGTGCCTCTGTGGGGATGTTACTATTTGTCATCCCCACTTTGCTATATTTTGATATAGATACAGTCAAAGCACACATGCTTATGCCAGAGGCAAAATGACAAGAATACAGAACATTACACCAGTGATAAAGCAGAACATGAATTTTTTTTTTCTGCAGAGCCTTCAGTTGTGCTCTGGACCCCTCTGGTTCTCATTAATGAAGGGCAATACCCTGCATCACAACTTTCAAACCAATAGGAACCAATCTGCATCTGTTCCTTTGAAAGTAATGTGTACATGAAAGTGTTATAATTCTTAAAATTGTAGACAGTAACCTGTTTCTTACATTTCAAGGGTTTTTAAAATTAATTCTCTTTTCCTTTGAACCTAAGACAGCAAAGATGAACACAGACTAGCAGCTGAACTGCCATGTCCTTTATTCAAAATACATTAGCAACTAAGCAAAAACAAGCTAGACCCACAGAAAAAAGGTTCAACAATATCATATGTTTAATAATCTGTACCACTAGAAGTGGTAGCAAACAAACTGCATATTCCACAAATGTAAAATAAATACATAATTACTATCTAAAATTTCAACTTTTTTTTGGGTTTTTTTGGAAAATCTAGCTGGTTTGGGGACCCACAGACTCAACATGCATGCTTGAAATTTAGGTTTTCATCTGTGAAAATATTAACAATGAACAAAGTGTTTTTAGTAGAAATTTCACCAACTCAAAAAAATGTAACAAAATCATCTCAGATCAAGTGGTGTCCCATTTCTCTGGAAAACTGGATACATTCATGCTGAATATAATTTTATTGTAGCAATTTTTTAACTAAAACATGCAGAGATGGGGAAAATATTTACTGTGAATGCAATACATAACTGGGCCTTTAGCAAAGCTGAAATTTGGCAATGGCAGGAACAGTACCTTTGACAGCACTGGTGTTTGTGCTAGTGAGCTGCAGCCACTCTCCTGAACAATGTTTCACCTGAAGGCATGAAAGGTAACCAGCATAGGAGTAAGACATCAAGAAAATATTTAAACTATGATTTTCTATACTTACCCTTTATATTTTCCAGGGTAAAAATGTGCAAGACCTTTTGCTAGGGTTTGTAAGGTGAGAACTAATATTACACCAGGACATCCACCCATTTCTTCATGTCTTTATTTACCTAGCAATTCACTTTTGACACTTTTAAGGAATGACAGTGCTATGGCACTGCTGTGGCAGAAACAGTAAGGTGGACACACATCATGGAGAATATGTTTCTGTAGCTACACAGTCTGTAGCTGGCCCTGGCCTACAGCTGGGGCTGAGACAAGTGAAAGAAAACAAGGTGAAATCAATATTAAAGGTGGGAAAATAAACACTACACTTTTTTCATTTATTCATCAATAAACATATTATCTGTTCATTGGCTGTCTACATTTCTGAGCAAATATGACATTCCATAAGGTAGAAATATTGGAAAGTTAATTTTGGAGCAATTACACCCTTGCAGACTTCCTCAGTTTTCATTTTTATTTTTCATTCAACAAGTTATTAGTGTTAATGATACCCTTGGCTAATCCCATCCTCACAGGACCAGGTGGTACATGTTAACACTTCCAAATTAACAGCTGTGTTTCAGATAGAGACACTGGTAGGCTTGTTCAGCCCTTTATAGGAGAAGAAGTTACTTGTCTCACTGCATCGGACAGGGTCAGGTCAGTACTCATGGGTTGGCACCAGTCTTAACTTAAGAGGTTCATTGTAAGGGTCTGCACTAGTGTTTAGGCCAACACAGAGAGTAAAAATAAAGTTTCAGGTTAGCAGGCAAGAAAAATTTCCGTAAGAATGATATGGTTCAAAATATTCCAGTTTTATGCCAAGAAGTGTGGTATACTTTACCCTAAGGCATGCATGCCTATACCTTTTGGTTCATTTATTTACTGTAATCTTACCTATAACTTCATTTTTTTATTTATGATTGCATTGAAGAAACAAAGAAAATGTCTTGCTAGAAATTAATGTTTTTGCTTCAATTGAATTAAACTGGGCTAGCATGAATAGGGACTTGAGCAGGGACAAGCAACTTTATACCAAGAATTGTTTTTACACAGGCTTTAAAAGAACACTTTTTTCCTTGTGAATATTTCCTTTTTCTTGGTGAGTGAGTGGAATGTGGGGCTTCTACCAGAGAAGACGAGAGAGAATGATGTCTGTCAATCATATTAATTGAGGTGAAAAAAACCCCTGGATTAAAAACTAAGAGGACAGTTTTTAATGTTTTAAAGTAGTTTTAGTGTTTCATTGGCAGTGCTACCTTATGTAATAACACTGTGATTTTTATCTATGATTGACAGATGTATATATACGGAAAGGGTTTTTTTACTAGAATTGTTTAGTCCATATTTATGTCTGCACCAATATCATTGTTCTCATAAAACCATACACCAAAACTGATGTAGTGAATCTAATCCAAACCCTGCACAGCTCATATGTGTTACAAAAACTGGTGATTTTTAGCCCCTTGGTGGAATGGTAGCAGGGAACAGCTTCTTCCTGCACAGAGCTGTAAAAGGATCAGTACTTACTGTCATTCCACTGCCTGCATCAGACAGCTCAAAAGCAGATGGTCCTGGCAAATTCTGTAAGTGTTCTGTGTGAGGTGTGCTGACTGAGGCAAGAACTGAGCCCTTGTGTGAGACAGAGGTCCAAGTTTCAGAAAATAAAAACCTTGTGTCTTCAGTCACCTGCAGTTCATTCCTTTTATTTAAAGAATTGCCTGAAACCTGCTTGGAGTGTTTCCAAGTGTGATATAAATATTGTGCTGACTCAAAGTACCTAGGAAACAAACTTCCCTGCAACAGGGTTAGTGCCAATTAAGATTGGCAACTAATTCTAGGCTACTCTAGAATTAACATGGCAGCTCAGCATGGATAAGATATACACACTCAAGAACAGATAAGTCATTCTGTTATCCAGCTTAATGGAAAGAGGGGATAAAACAGAAAAAGCAAACCCACAGACAATCCTGGGCATGTAAAGAAAGCATTAAGAAGAAATTAGTGACAGTGCAGCACTGACATAGGTGGTAGTGGTATGCTCTGCCATGGCTGGGGTGCCAGCAGATTCCTATACTGTGAATAAAATAACTGCTTCCAGACCTGATTTGACTTAAGGATAATCCCAGAAAGCAGTCAAATACTCCGTTAATCAAAAGATAATTGTAGATACAATCCCAGTTTCCAATCCCACCACAACCACTCGGTTTGCAGGTCCCAATGGCTCCCTCTTGTCATTTTGATCTCCTACTTACCACTATGGCCTGTGCCATCCACTAACCACCATTTCATGTACCTTTCTCTCTGGCATTCTTTTTTGTCTCTTGCAGTTGCTCCAACTCAAAGCCTTATTCTACCTCAGCAAGCAGGGTTTATAGTTATTGGAAGAAAAAAATCTGGTGGAGCTCCGAGGGAAAAACAGAGAAGTGGCAAACAATTAGGCATTACCTCTATTCCTCTGGCTCCTGGAGCTTGCTGTACCATGGGTTTGGTGAAAGAAGTAGATGGGCAAAGATACTATATGCAGTAAAGGGAGACACAAAAAAGGCAAAGGAAACCCTGTATGCATTTTGAAAAAGATTCTTCTTTCCCTTCTTGAGTAGTTGCTTGAGGATTGTTGTGGCATTCTTTAACACCGAGGTATTTAAGGGGTTCTGTAAATAGCACCTAACTTACTCTTCAGCTGGGAACCAGTTACATAGCACTGAGGCCATTTAGCCCTCAGGAAAGGGCTTCCTGCAGCCTAAGGCAGGTTAGAGGGATCCCCAGGTGACAAAATCCCTGGGCCTCCCCACTTGCCTGCTATTTCTCTGGCTGCAGAAGCAAGCATCAGCAGCTGATCCAACACAGACACTTCCAGGTAAGGCAGATGGGCTCCCCTGCACCTACTTCTCCCTAACTGCTACTGCTCTTCTCATCTGCTCTGCTCCTTTCCTTGGACTCCCTCTCTTGGATTCCCAGGTCAAGCAAGTGAAAGGGGCTAGGATGGGCTAAGGAGAAGGAACAAGATACTTCAGCTACTGTTTTGGACATGGATGCTGAACTTAGGTCAGTACTAGAAACAAGGAGATACTGCCTTTCAAAACTGAAATAATGGAACAGTTTGGATGACTATGCTGCAGCTGAAGAAGGTACAGGAGGCTTTGTAAAACAATACAGAAAGATTAAACCACTATTTTTCACACAGCTACTCAGATCTAGGGTTTATTTCAGGCAATTACTCAGCAACGCACTGACATCTTAAGAGAGAGCGAGCAAGGAGGCCCCAAGACTTGAAACCACAAACTGGCCAGGTGCAGAATCTGTGTGTTCCAAGAGGATCTGTTACACCAATTACCTACTTGGTGGTTTGAGACAGTCTTGCAGGAATTGTGCTTCACACACTATCCACAGCAAATCATTACTGCATATGGTATATATTTACTAACATTCTACATATGGATGAATTATACCTTCATATCCATATATTTCCAGGGTTTTCTATGTCAAAGCTACAGGAGGAAGAAAACAGGAATTTTTACTTTTGTTCCTAAGCACTGTGTTGCAGCTGATCCTTTAGATAGGTGCAAAAAATCCATAGTGTTACATACCCAAGCACATGCATTTCCCAGACTCACTTTGACTAACTTTGGTTTATGCTATGTTTCATTGCTGGCAGTGGAATTGTTGTACCTACAGAGAGAGCACATGAGGTTTTAACATCCATAACTCACAAATGCCACATGCAGATGTGCTTTCACAGTTTACAACCCTGCTGAAATGCCTTCTCATAATTCGAAGGACGCTTACACAGTTTCCACCGCATAGCAAAATTATTTCATAATAAGATAAGAATCTCTGCTGCAGTAGATGAAAAACATTTGTTTGGAATATTCCAGCTACACTGCAGATGAATGGCCTATTGCATTATTATTATTATATCCTGATTACAGAAACTGGAGAATACAGTGGGTTCAAGTTACCCGTGTTCTCTAGTCTTACTGGCAGTTTTGGGAATTAGTTCTGTTTTCCTACTGGAGCCCCATCTAATCTAGAAGATGACTAAGAAGACAGCAATTCAGACCAAGACACATTTAAAAGCACAAGAATCCAGGATATTTGTAGTAGGGCACATTCATTTTTAAAATATTGAGGACGATAAAAATTTTCTTAATACAATTTTTAAAAATCATATATATAGTTTAAAGGCTGACATCATCTTAAGGTATGAACGTTGCAAGCAAGAACATAAACACATTAAATTATGAAACAAGTCCTGGCGAGAAGTGGAAAATTATGTTCCTCACTCTTGCAAAGATGCTGTGGGAAGGGTGCAGCCACAAGATGTCCAGATCACTAAGGGGACAGGCTGAGTGAGCAGTTATAAGGAGATTTTGGATAAATTACATGATCACCCACTACTTAAACAATAGGACTGAAGCAGCTGAATCCTGTCTGTGTTGGCCATTGACTTGTTTCAAGCATTCTATTTTCCAAGTCACTTAAGCCATTCCATTTATTCAAAATTTAATGTTAAAGTTCCAATTAATTTTTACTTCATTAGCAGTACTCATATGTAAGACCAAGAGGATTTGTAGATGTTTTGGCAACATAAGGCTGATGTCACTTATACTCTATCCCAAAATAATCAACAGGAAGGTTTTGTGCATGTCTGGAAGATATTTCAAAGCCATCAGACTACCTTGTTGGACACTTTTGTCTCAAGTATTTCTGAGAAGAATAGACCTTAGCACCTTTTTGTCTTCTGTCATGTCTCTGCTAAACAGACCATTTGTATCCATCTTCAAATTACTTATCTATGACTCCCAGAGGGGAAGAGTGGACTTCCAACAAAAAAAATTGCTATCTTGAACTTAAGTGGATTGTAAAGAGTGTGTCAGCAGAATTTTACTAAGCTAAGAGCAGGATTAAATCCAGAAATGGGAAGGAACTGCCTAAAACTGTTTTCCTGAAGAAACTGCACAGGAGACCAGGATAACAACTCAAAGAGTGGGTGCTTCAGCTAAGCTCCTCATAATGCATGCATTTGCAGCCTTTCCCTTTCCTGATATGCCAAACAAAGCACCTATTCAATTTACTCATTCCCCTGCACGGTTACTAGAAGCCACCAGGGCTACTGTCAAGGGGCAATGACAGCCAAAAGCTCTCAGTGTTCAAATCTGAGTGTGGCACTCACATCATAAGGAGTTGCTGCATTCATGAATGCAGCTGCTGGAATAGATGCACCCTAACTCCACCTTCCCTCACTCTGCAGCAATCTCTACTGTGTAGTCTAAATAAAGCAATCCAAACACCTACAATGAGCGCCATATTCAATTTAGGGGGGGAAAAGTATCAAAATATACAAAAACCTCTTCATCCAAAACATTGCATCACCTTGACCACTCTTTACTTTGATCTCTGCTTTTGTCCTCTATTGCTAAAAGAACCCTGTTGTGTTATCTTTTCTGCCTGTTCAGAATTCCCATTTCCTTCACAGTATCTTATTAAACAGAGTGAACAGTGGAGCTGCCAAATAAAAATACACATATTTAACTTAGCAAGTAAAAGAGGGAAGTGATAGGAATAGAAATTGTCTTTAAGGAAGGAATTAGCATGCCTACAAAAAAAATCCAAACAACTCCACAACAAAACAAGTAGTTTCAGCTTAGTTCCCCCTTCTAGATTTTCTACCATATCCTGAGTCTTTAAACACCATCTGCCAGAAAGTCAAGTTCCTCAGACATGATATCTGTTTCTTGGGGTTTTTCTTCATTTACCAGAAAATCATGGACAGTCCTCCTCCACAATTTATTAAACCACTAACCCTCATCTACCTTTTCCTTCTTTAAAACACTATGCAACTGTTTGAGTATGGCATACAACTTGATTGAATTCTTCTGTTATGAGCTCTGTTGTGGACAAAGTATAAAGAAAGACCCTTTACACTGGTAGAAGTTTGTTCCTTCTCATGCTGATGCACACATATTTAAATGTGCCCCAAAGGGCTTCTAAAATAAGAGAGTACAAAAGAGTGAACTGCATTTGTGCTGCAGGGACTTTGTCACTAAAAAAAAAAGTAGCCTCACTAAAGGAATTCAGTTTGATTCAGCTGTTCTAAGCTTGACCTTGCAGTTTTGGAAAGTTAGAATCTTCACCTGCATTTAAATTCCTGCAAGCAGATAGCTCTGCTGCCCTAACTAGCAGCTCCCAAAAGTTGCATGCATCCATCTTGGATGTTTGCAGCTGAAAATTGAGGAGCATTTTCTATTGTGTGTACACTGACCCTCATTTTCTGTTGCTTGTAACCATGCCTTTTCAGAAAAGTGACTTTTCTCCTGTCTTGGCAGAGACATATGGATTATTACAGCAAACCAAGATGCCAACTTTGATATTTCAAAGGTCAGATTTTTTTCTGTTATCTAAGTAAAGAAGACTTTTCTTTTCCAAAACCATACTAGGAAGGCATATTAATTCTTACTCTTTTGTCACTTGGCAAAGAGCACAAGGAGCTAAGATCAAGTTTTTAAGTTACCTCTTGGGAGCTCCTTTGAAAACTCCTAGTTTGATTACTGTGGTGTTTGTACCAAAGTGAGAAATAGCTGCCCTGTTCCACTCATCGCAGGGAAGGCAGCAGGGAAGAGTTTATGAACTGTAATTACCAGCTTACCCACTCAGGCTCCTTCCTAAAACAGGAATCATTCATCATCCTCTTTTGTGCTACCGACTCCTTAAAAGGCCTACTCAGCTTTAACTCCCGGGTATCCCACCACAGCCAGGCTCCCCAAGAGCCCACGCCAGGGCTACCTAGATGGATTTCAAAGGGAGCATCGCGCCGCTTGCCTGCCTTATTTGGAAAACCTTAACTCTGCACGGCTTGGCACAACCTCAGCGGCCGCGCAGGGCTTCGTCAACCTGGAGCTCTGACAGAGATTTAACGAGAAGGAACCTCAGATTGCAACGAACTCCCAGCACCGGCAAGAAACAGAAATGAGAGTAAAATGAGAGGGCGGGCTGACAAGAGCCGAGCGAAATTTGTCAAGTTAAAAACAAGCCCAAAAGAGCCCAGCGAGGAGCCATCGGGAGGGCTTTGCGCGTGTTTGGCGCAAAAAAATCTTCAGGAAGGAGGAAAAGGAAGGCCGGGGAGCGAGCGAGGGAGCCGGCGCGACCCAGGCGGGCGAGTGGCCAGCGGTGCGGGGCCAGCGGGGACCTCGGCCGCGCTCGCTCCCCTGGCCGCGCTCAGGCGGGCCGGGCGGGGGCGGAGCGGCGCCGGGACGCCCCTGCACCCCCGCGGCGGCCGGGAGGCCTATGGGGGCGCGGCGCCGCCGCCGGAGCGCCGGCAGCCCCTCCCCGCCGCTGCCTGCGGGAGTGGGAATAAAGACAGATAGCGGGGCAGGCACCGGCCGGGCGGGCGGGACGGAGCGCGCACAAAGTTTCCTGCGGAGCCCGCGGGCGGCGGCAGCGATGCCCGTGCTGCGCGGAGCGCTGGGGCTGCGCGGGCGCCGCCGGCCTTAGGGGAGCGAGAGCGGCGCGGGGCGCGGCAGCGAGCCCCCGGCCCGTCCTCTCCTCCGGGCGGCCAGGAGGAAGCGCCCCGGGCACGGACGGGGGAGCGGCACTGCCGGAGCGCGGGGAGGGGGACCGGCACCGCGGGGCCAGCCGCGCCGGCAGAGCCGGGGGGAAAGATGAGCTTGTTGTCAACCATCGACACCAGCGCCGCGTCCGTGTACCAGCCCGCCCAGCTCCTCAACTGGGTCTATCTGTCGCTGCAAGACACGCACCAGGCCAGCGCCTTCGACGCCTTCCGACCCGAGCCCTCCTCGTCCCAGCACCCCGACCTCGGCTACACCAAGAGCACCCCGGAGCTGGGCTCCTCGCTCAGCTCCAGCTATCTCAACAGCTTCTTCCAGCTCCAGCGGAGCGAGGTGAGTCCGCGGCGCCGCCCGGCGCGGAGCCCCCGGCCCCCCGGGCCACAACCGCCATGATGCCTCACAGCCTCCTGCCCCCTTCCCCGGGCCGGGACCCGGCCCGCCCGAAGCGGAGCAGCCCCGCTCCCCGCCGCGCACGCCGGGACGGCTCTGCCGCCCGCGCAGGCTCCTTGTCCTCCTGGCCGGCCGGCCCCTTCCCGCCCGGCGCTCCCTCGCTGCCCGTGCCGCTAACGGGCCGGGGCGAGGCGCCGCCGCCGCCGCGGCATTGGCGCGGCCGCCGCCTCCTCCCGCCGCCCGCCAGCGGCGCGGGCCGCCCGTGTTGACAGTCTGGTCAATGGTTACACGGATTTCCCGTGCGCGGCCGGAGGGACGGGGGGCAGGACACGCAAAAAGTGCTACATCCGTCATAACTTGCAAAAATACCGCCGCCGCTACTCCCCCCACCCCCCGCCTTTTATTTTTTTTCCCCCTATGGTTTTACTTAAAAAGCTTGATACAAGAATACATATGGCTTATGATAGATCAAAGGTAGGCAGTCTTTGAAAGGAAGAGATGTAAACAGGAACGTGATAAAAACAGCGAAAAAAGTTTTGTGCACGTTTCATAACACAAAACAAGACTAAATGCAGCCAAAGGGAAGGAAGCTAAAAAGCTGGGGTATGCAAAGACAATTCGCTGTGAAGCTCCCTGTCACAGGAAGTTGTTGAGGTTTAGCACTTCTGCATTGGAGGGATTTCACATGTGTGGAGATACTGCAAGGTGGCACCTCACACACCACAGCTCCCAGTCTCTCCAGAAAAGATCCAGCTCCACTTTGGCACCCTGCTGTGGGACTCTTGCCGGAGGCATTCAACAGCGGCTGTGTTTGACATGGTCAGATGGACTATACATCCCACCCTGCTCTGGCACTTCCCACAGAATAACATTTCAAAGTCCTTCCAGCACCTTTTATGCCAAACATCAACTTAAAATGTATTCTCAGTCAAAATACACCTTCCTGTTCTGTCAGAAAAGTTATGGAGTTATTAATTAAAACCAAATCAAATTCCCCAACTGGTCTTGTAATACAACAGCTAACAGTTGAGAGCCAGAGTTATATAGACACTTTTTCCTTTAATTAGAAATTCTTTCATCTTTAAGAATTTAATAAAGCACATCCAGTCTCAAAATAGGCACTATTTTTAAGAGTATGTAGTTCGAAATTCATTCAGCCTGATTAAGTCTAATTAAGCATGACATGATATAGGCAGTTTAACAACATATAGACCTAACAAGCACATTGATTTTGCAAAAAGATTAGCAGGCAGTGCAATTTACACTATTTGCTACCTACATCTGCATGTTGATGACAAATTGTAGATTTTGCTCCTTCCTGCTTGGCTTGTTAGCTTTACAGTACCCAAGTAGCAGCAAGACTCCAGGAGTTTGGCCAGCATGGATTCCAGATTTGGGCTCCGTTCAGGCCCATGTTTGTTGAAGTTGGGATACATTCTGCTCACAGCAAGTCCTTTATTTTTTGGGAGAAAAAGGAAGAAACAAATAAATGGAGTCTGCATTCAGGAAGCTTTTGAAACAGTCTCTGAGAAACAGTTTTCTCTTCCCAATAGTCCCCTGAGTTCATTTTTGGCTTCTACTATACTCTGTGCAAGTAGGGGCTAATCCTTTTGTCACACTCCCTTTCCATTTGGCTCATAGTTCTTTCCATTTTTTTCCCTCTAATCTTTCTTCTGGAAAATAATTTCCCTGCTATTCCAGGCCTTCCTCAGGCCCCTGTCTCTGTCCTGGCTCCAAGCAGTCAGTCCCTGTGCAGTGTTCCCCCAGCTGTGCTGCTTTCAGATCCCAGAAGTCACCTTCTGTGTGGATCCCCATCATCCACAAGCTGTAACTTTATTCTGCTCTTTTTAACCTCATTACAGTTTCCTGAGGCACATGAACAGCAGCAGAAACTGAGAATGCCAGCTCTATAGAAAGCCAAGAGCATTCACCATTCAGGAAATAAGAAGCCATCTCATTCTATACAGACGTTTTATGATTTTTTAAAAGATAAAGCGTGTTAGTTTGTTACCATTCATTTTCCAGCCCGTGACCATAGCATTGACTATGTGGCTGATGGAGACATGTCTATGTTTCCAGTACTTACCTGAACTATGTCTTACTACATGGTAACCTAAAAAGAGGGAAGGGAGCACAGCTATCTCCTGTGCATGGGAATGCATCTGCCCTGCTGGATATACCCTGAAGGAAGTAGGGAACCCTTTAATTTACCAGGCTAACACTGCCTGCTTATACAGCAGCTTTCATTCAAGAGTTTAGAAGGTGCTAGAGACACTGTTGCTCAAAAGAAGTTCTGTCAATATGTTAGATGCTCTGTTCTTTCCAGAAACTGGAAACTAGACTGCTTTTTGGCAGGAGTCACCCAAGAGTTTCTGACAATGTCATGCTCTTAATTCTTGAGATTCTAACATCTGTTTATTTGCAGATGCCACTGGGTATACACTACATATTTCAACCGCGTAAAATTATTTTGGAGAGCACTAGTACTGTATGCTGTTTTTGCAGCAAGTGGGCTTATGCTATCTTTGGAACAACACATAGCTTTCCACAGTTAAACTGTTGACTGTTTTCTACACAGTGCTTGCTTTGGTTGGCATTTTTTTTCCCTCACGGTTTTGTCCTGGGTTGGCTTTGCCTGGAGCCGAGCTGTGACAATGATTGACACATAGCTGTACACAATATTTGGAAAGTGATCTAATGAGGGTCCAAAATAGCAGCAGATTGAGAAATGATAGGATCATAGGGTGTAAAATAGTTGTGTGTCCTGTATGTTGCCTTGCAATTGAAAATTTCTGGAGGAGAACACTTGGAATAAGAGACAGCACTTGTGAAAAGTCGCTATTATACAGGGTTTGCAAGTCTGCATGGCAGTGCCTGTGTATGTGACTTGCATACTGACCAAAGGAACAGGACAGAAAAAAAAATAAAAGTGTCAGCACCCACAGAGTAGTCTTGTACTTCAAGATTTTTGTCCTCCAGACTTTTTCCACTACAATGGATGCCTTCTAAATAAACATGATGAACACAGCTGTTTGGTGCATAAAAGCCCATTGTACCACGAAAAAAAAGCAATAATAAAGGTTTAAACAGTAAAGCAACAATGAGTGTTTTGTTCCGTATGCAAGACTCATTTTGCAAAACAGACCTGCTTTAAACCAAACTTTATGGCAGCATTTGTTGTCCTAGATATGAAATAAAAGCATGTTAGACCATTAAGATGCAATAAATTGGCCATTGAACTGAGCTCCACCCTCATTATAACACCATCCATCAGAGCCAAGTATTTGAGGCTTTGTTGTGAGGCTGGTTATATGGAATTTAATGCCTTTGAGACAAAGCCAGGTATCTGTGGCTTTGTCATTGAGGGGTATAACTGAAAAACCTAGGGTAAGGGGGCAAGAGACTCATAAGGTATTTTTCTATGCTAACAGGAGGCATCCAACCAGGTCAATGCTGTCTTTGGTCAAGAAGAGACAGCAAGCACTAACTAGAAAGTATCATAATATAATAGTTAAACTTTTTTCTCTACTCTCTGTCTTTCAAGAGTAAAATTCCTTCTAGAAGCCTCTATGGCAGCCGCTTTCTGGATCTAAAACAGATTTTATTTAAGCACAAATGACTGCATATAGTAGATGAGAAAATAATTACCATTTTCATGTTTCTGACTTGGAGACTTCCAGATCCAGTTGTTACAGGCAAGCGGGGAACTAAGCGGGAATGAGAACACACCAAAGCTAGTTCAGTTTGCTGCAGTAAAGTATGGAACACTTGCTTGGAAAGAAAAACCTATGGAGTTAAAAAAAGTTTAGTGTGCTGCAGAAAATAACATTCAAATCCCTGTGAAACAGAAGCAGGTCTGAAGCAATGGGATAGATTAGGTAACTTCCCAAAGAAGACAGTGACATTCATAAGCTAACAACAAAAACTGATGAAACACTGGAAGAACAAAAATGTAGGGAAGGAAATTGGCAGTTCTACAGAAAATATATTTTATCAGACAAACTTGTCTATCTGTCTTTCATAGAATTAGGAGGGTTCGCACTAGGCAGATACTTGATGAAGAAAGATCTCTTATTTGGCCTAGATGAAATAAAAAGTAGAGGATAATTATAAGATTAAAAAAAAAAATCTCCATTCTCTTAGTATCACAAGAATACAAGGATTGCTATACCAGATTTTAGACCATTGTGCCCCTAAACTAAGTGAAATATCTTTGAGAACAACCATGATTAAAAAATCTGAAAGAGAAAACAAAATGCCTTTTAAGGGGTTGCTCACAACCAGCATGTTCTGAAGGCAAACTCAGCAGAGATGCAGGTTATCAGAAATTGCCATATGCTCCAAACCATGTCCAATTTGTTTAATTTTGTGTAACATTATTATTATTCTAACACAGAGCATGTTTTTGATCCACAGGGTGCTTAATGTGCTAGGCATTCAAGTGAGGACTTCATGCTTTCTCAGCTACTGAGAAAGCTGACAGACTAGCACAGACTGTCAGACTGACAGTAGCATGGTCTACAGTACCTGAAAGTGTGCTTTAATAATAACAATTCCTATTTATTTCCCAATTTTAATTTTTTCTCACTATCCTTTGTGTAAGTGCCAACATTGGAATGCCTTTAACCTTCTCCAAATTCTAGTGAAAGGGCACTAGCATAACAATTCCTGTGCTGCAGGAATTGTGCTCTGCCTCAGGATGACTGTACACTCATAATATCTTGTGGCTACTTAAGTGCCAGACAAGTAATGGCAAAATGGTTTTCAGGAAGTTAAATGTCAATTCTCACATCAATCCTCATAAGAGATTCCAGGGAGCTGAATCTCTTACGTTAATCAGAGGACAACACGCATTTGGAGATCTTGGCAACACCAGCCTTCTGTCCTCCCAACACAGCCAGCTCCAGAGCCCTTTTGATGATACTGTCTGAGCACATAAAGGGCAGCTTTCACAGCCCACTGTACACTGGTCTCAAAATCTTAGATCCTTTTACAGGTATTTGAGCTAATAGCTATTCTGTTCCTAATTCCAATTGGATATATGCTTTAAAAGACAAAATTCAGGGTTTTATGTCTTTCAGCATTCTCTTCTGCTCCCTGTTCTTATCTTTGCAGCCATGGTCTCCTGCTTTGATATGTCGTCTTTGGAAAGCACCCATGTTTGCCAGGGAAATAAAAACCCCACGTGTAAATGTACTATAAGAAGTGGAGTCTGAAAATAAGATCTATATTATTATCTCATATTATTATCCAAATTGCACTCTTCCATTTGTATCACCTAGTAGGTATGGCTTTAGGCTTCTCTGTTGTCCAGGATAAAGTGTTTTCTTTGTGTGTGTTTTGTAAGTGACAGTACTACATGTAGCAGATACTCTGCTTACTCTTGACACTTAGGCTAAATTACCTAATAGCAATTTGATTGCAGGAAGAAATGCACAACAGCCAAATTTGCTTCACCAGTGTTCTAAATACAATTATGTTGCATTTACTCTGGCTTCTGTACCCAATTAAGGACAGCCAAAAATTCCCAGAAGTAAGAAGAAAAGGTCTTGAATTTACTCCCACAGCCAGAGCCTCTTGTGTTGCATCCTTACCCACAAACTGGCCCTGCCCCCAGCAAATGCTGCTGTAGCTCTGCAGTACACCCACCCTACCTCGAGCTTTAACTAATTCAAACATGACTTTCACCTGGGCTTTAGTTTATTTACAGTGAAAGTATTATCCACCATAGTCATCTGCAGGTACTTGCTTTCCCATCACAATCAGAAACATGCTTGGAAAGCTGGCAAGAACTAAAATGTTAATTGCTGAAAGTAAATCAGGTCTTCAAGAAGAGGAATATGCACTTTCTGCTTTACTATTGATTTCTTTTTGATAGCTTGAAAAGAAAAATAAGCAATAGAAGATAAACCAATTGTATTTCTTATTTCTGATTAGCTGAAGATCATTGCCAGTCCTTTTAAATCACTTGGGATTTTGTATCTGTGCAAACTCCTCATTGACAGAATCACTGGCATGATTTTTCTGCCTCACAAATACATTCACATCTTGAAAAAAACCTGTCAGGCAGTATATAGAAGAGAAAAACACACCAACCTATAATGGGAGGCAAAAGGATGTAGAATTCTTGTTACAATTATATTTTATACACAGAGCTTTCATTTACAGTTATTTTATGCATTTACAGTGTCTTCCATGCCAAAGCACCCAAACAAAGGGGTGATGTAACTGTGTGTTGGGTAATGATTTTTCATCCACTCCTCTTTTGCTCTGCAGACACAGACTCAGTTATTCAGAGCAGAAAAGGAAGATCCTTCTCCAGTGAACTAAACAAATGATCAGGCAACCAAGTCTGACTTGAACAAATGTATTAATTTATGAAGTATATGGAATGAATTAAATAAGCAAGATGTGTACTAAATTGTTTTAATCCCAAAGCAAATCCTCCTTGTCCCCTCCACCCAGGCCTTTTTTTGGTTTTGCTGTTTTGTTTGGGGGATTTTGTGTACTTGTATAAGATAGATAACAAACAACTTATAGCAGTGGTCCTGTTGCTTTGGTAATTGACAACTAGAAGAAAATATTTCATTTTACTGATAGATGTTAGGTGAGGATTAACGCTAAGGAAAGTCTTCTAGATCACTTCTATTAAGTGCACCATAAAAGGGCTTTGAAACATGATTTAAGTGAAATTTAAATCTAAGCGTGAAAAATAATGATGCAGTGCAGTTGCCAAAAGCTGCAGGCACAGATATTACAGAGCCAAATCATACAATTCGGATAATATGTATTTGCATAGAAACAAAAGCAACTGTATCCTGTTAACCAAGTTAGATGCATACATATAAATGCTACCTAAAAAGTGATACTGGCTGTCACCTTCCATTTTCTGAACAGATTAATGAAATGTCACAATTAATACCTGTACTTCTCCCCAGTTTCTTTTCCCCAGAAAAGTTGCCAACAACCTGATGCCTATTTTGCTACCCTCTAGAATTGCTCCTCCTCTTTTAGAAAGCCACGATGAAATTATTAAATTAAATGGAGAGAATGTATTTTCCTCATGGTTTATTTAGGTTTTGTGTGGGTTCCAGAATAATTATAATAGATCAAAGCAGCTAATTAAATTTTACAAAGCTGTTCAAATCTTACAGTAATGCTGATATAATTCAGGAAGACAGTATTTTATAAGTGTAACAACTTGGATCACCTCATTTTTCCTGCAGGTTGGTTCTTATTCTCAGAACCACAGCAAACAATTTGTAATCTACTAAAAGTAGAATCTAAAATTATAGACAGATTCACTTGAGGAAAGCAGAATAAATGTAGGGTTACAAGTCCTGGGCTTTCTCCATGTTCCTCATTGTCTAGCCAGGCCAGCACAGCTGTGGGGAGTTTTGGTGGGTTTTAACATATCACAAGCCTAGCCCCTTACTTTCTATCTTATGTTTTGGTCTAAGTAAATAGTAACAAGTCCAATACTTTGACTTAAGAGGAGTTTTAATGAGCCTCATATTGACCCTTTTTCTTAGCTCTATCAAGTGCTGATGGTGGGAGAACTGCTGCCTGGTCTTCCTAACCTGTTTCTTAAGAAATACATTTTGTGTTTTGACAAATTTAGTTTGAACATCAGCAAATGCCCTTATGATCCAGAACTTGAGCTCATATGCAAAGCAGAGATAAATTCCTGCTATATTAACTGGCCACCCACACCTACTCCCTGCATGTGGCAGGGTTTGGTGTCTCTTTTCAATGAACTCAAGTGCAATTCCTTACATAGAGAGATTGTGGGTAGCTGGAAATTTGTATTTACATCTCATCCAGCTAACTGCCAGCCAAGCAAGCACTTTAAGGGGATCAGCTTGCTCTCAGAGATTTCTCTTGCTTCTAGGAGCTCCAGGTATCTCAGTGATTTTTGAGTTGCAGTCTATATTTCTTTACAGTAAGGGAGCTTGCTAGGCAACTATTTTGTAAGTAATCATTAGGGCTGTGGATCCTTGTGATTGAAATGAAAGTGAAGGATCTATTGTACAATCATTGCATCCTGAAAATAGAGGACTAGCAAGAGTTTTTAAGAGGGTTTGAGTACCAGATATCCTTGAAATACAGAGTTGTTCCTCTATAACCATCTTTCTCCAACATACATTGCAACTGAACGTAGTAGAATAAGAGATTCATTCTTCTAACAGTCACAGCATGGGAAGGAAAAAAAGCCTCAAATCCACTTTGAAACCAGATTTCTCAGTTGTTATTTTATAATTTATCTTAAGCAGATTGTGATGTTTTAGGTTTGCTTGTTACACTTCAAGCTGTGCTGTATCACAGTTGATTAAGGGGGTAGCTTTAAACATAGATAAAACTATCTAAAAAGCCAGAGTCACAAAATGAAATTCCAGCCTGTCATTTAGTACATAGAAATAATTTATTTTCCTCACTATATTCAATTTAATAAAAGTTTTTGTCTTCCCATGAGTGCAGGAACTGGGGCCCTCAGCGTGCTGTGAGGGGCCCATTCTGGGCAGATGATGTATTGTTTCTACCTCTGACAGCGACCTCAGCTTTGCCTCTTTTAAACTTTGGCAGCCATCGCACAAGTTTCTGTGCCAAGAAGGCATTACTGAATGTAAATGATATAAACAAAACTGTCTCAGACTTAGAGTTCTGTTTAACCCAAAATGGACATTTCTTAGCGAAAGCTTTCATCATGCAAGAGCTGCGCAGGAGGTAAATGCTTTCCTAAGTGTGTGTTGAACAGGCACATATCTATTTCCGGGTGTTATTTTTCTTGCATTTGGAGTGTCAAAAGACTTACCAAATGAGAGGAAACTCGACTCTTGTTTTTCAGACTGCAGGTCAGATTGAGACAAGATTTCCTGCAGGAAGCAGAGATGTTAACAGAAAGTGCAGGGATCAAAACATGTCCATCCGTTTCTCCCCTCACTTCATGCTATACAGCCTTCCTAACCTCCTCCTCGCCAGAGAACCCTGTCTCAACCAAAAAGACTTGTTTCTGGGCACAGAGAACCTTGTCTTGACCAAAAGGACTTGTTTCTGGGCAGCAGTGGGACAGAGGGGCCTGGCAGGGGCCCTCCCCATAGGTCAGGGAGGTTGGCAGCCGTGGGACAGCCCAGGAATTCCCCAGCTCTTGGGGGGATGTGTTGAAGTAATTTGCAATGTGAATGGTCTCTGTTGTCCCTAATACAGTGTTCACGTGTTAGAGCTTCTCTTTAACATAAGTGGGCAGTTGTTGGGCATTCAGCAGATAAAAGGGAACCCTGCAGAACCAAGTGCAAGATTTAGAAAATTCCTTCAAGACTGCACGCCTCTGACCAGAGCAAACGTCTGTCCTCTCCCACATCTGCCTTTAGAGGCCTTTTGTGAGCTCCCTGTACGTAGTGTAAAATGAATGTTCTTGCTGATAGCCACAGCAAACCCTTCCCTCAGGCTGAAATAAAGGGGAATCACACCACTAGCAGAAAGCCAAAAGTAGGCACCTGAGCTCCAGCAAGCCTGGAGATGGTGGCAGACCAATTCCTGAACTGCCAGCATAACTTTACCACTGTACATAGGGAACAGGATTTTTTAAGGTCTGAGAAACTCATGGAAAGCTTTGGATCCACGTGTCAAAGGCCAGCCGATGTAAAGCAAGGCAGGGTGTGGTGTGTGCTGCTCTCCAGCCTTGCTGTGATTGAAGGTACACACCAGTCATGCACTGAGGAGGGTGTTGCAGCCACTTGCTGTTCTGCAGAGTCTCAGCAATTACAGCCTGAGACGCCACAGCCAGCTGAGCTGTCAGGTTTGGAATAACTAGATTAGAGAGATCTATACGCTGGATTAAAGATTGATTGCCCTTCAATAATTTGCTTCACAACCACTGGCAGGTCACATTGCTTTTGTAGCTGTCTCCTTAAGATATTGTTTCTGCGGAAGGTAAGGCCGAGTGCCATCTACCTGGAAATATTTCGAAGTACTTCAGTGTTAGCAGTTTAACATAGTCATATATTTGTCTAAAACCCCCCATGTAAGAAGGATGAATTAAGGTATACTTGGCTAGTCTAACTAGCTAGGAATGCATTAAGGTTTGCTTGGCTAATCTACATTTATCTGTGGTTTTATATGAGAACTGGAGTAATTCAGATTTTACTAAAAGTCAGGCTAAAGACCAGATTTTTTTGACAGCTGACTTAAAAGTTGACTTCAGAAGGAAACAGAAACCTGAGGTGTTTTTTTTTCCCTTGCTCCAGGCAAACATTTTCTTCACTGAGTGATGAGCTTGGCTCTCAGTTTTCCAATGATAAAATGTTACTGAACAAACTCTTAAGCTGTTTTTTTGTAAAAGTATCCAATTTATCAGCAGAGCTAAAGCAGACACAAGCCATACAGGAGCAGTTTGAGGTTTTCCAGTTCAGCCTTGGTAATTAAATTTCTCTATTTCTTCTGGCTCAAATTAGTACAACTAAATTTATTACTGTATTTTCATTTAATCCCTCTGTTTTCAGAAGGCTTTGGGGTCGGCCATAAACATTGATGATGATCTTAAAGGTCTTTTCCAATCCAAATAATTCCATGATTCTATTTTGTGATTCTGAATTGGGTGTTTTCTTTGGGGACAAAAACAAGGAACAGTTTTAACCACTTACGAAGAGCTGCAGCACAGAGAAGTCACAGGTTTTAAGTGCTCTTCTCCAAACACGGTTGTGGATAAAGCCCACATCGAAAGCAAACCTTAGGACACTGGCAAATAAGACATCTATAGACCCTTGGGTTAATTCAAGTCACTGAATTACTGTTTGGGTAGCTCAGATTTCTGTCTCCTCCAACATGAAAGGAGCAGCTGAGTGAGGGCAATGGCTTGTCTATCCTACTGTTTTATCCATGACACAGCACAGGGACCACTCAGTTCTTGTCTTTGTGAAAATCCAAGCTGATAACTTCAGCACCTTTTGATATTTCGGTGCAGGGCTAATGATTAGCATGGCTAATCTGGTTACTGTCATATATTTACAATTTACTGTGTGTTAAACCCTTACTTTTTCCATACTGATGACAGGGAAATTCAACTCCCTTTTCCTACAAACTTCAAACAGCCAAGGTGTCTGTTGACTTAAACATCTCTCTGTCCATTAAGACTGCTTTATTTGGTTAGCAGCATACTAATGCAAAAATAAGCCATCAAAATGCTTTGCTTATCGCTTTTCAATTACAGACTATTTCATGCTGTGGAAGCATTGATGACTGGACTAGGTTGTAGGAACACTGAAGTGCTACAGGACCTCACTTCAGTGTGTGCAATTACTTCAAATGTGAAGGGAGCCAAAAGCACAAATCACACTAGCTTCTAGAGCATCAAACAGATACTCTGGCTAGATCAACCAGCACAAGTCAATTCTAGCCTTAGGTAACTGGTCAATACGTTCATCTTTATCGTTGCCTTAAGGGTCCAGCAACCACAAATGGAACTTGGGGCAGAAACTGGTTTTTCCAGGTCTGCCTCTACTTTTCAAGTCCATGCCTAATAAGAAGATATCATTCCCACATAAACAAGCTGACATTGTTTATTAATAACAGCTGGTCTCAGAAACTGAAGAGATAAAGCCAGTGTTTTGGGGTTTCTTTTTCTGCCTCTTGACACATCAGCCCCAGAAGATATTTCTGAAAGGCAGGGACCCAGCCAAGGAGTCAAGAGCATTAGCCAATTATTCATGTAACTAGGAATATCTTAGAGGTGAATTAGATACTGGAACTCTTGAGTCACTCACGTATGTTGCCCAACTGGAAATCAGAGTGAGGAAGCTATGGAAGACAATAGCTGCCTCTTTCACAGAGGACCACAATGCAACCTTGCAGATTACGTGCCCTTTAACTGGAAACACTGAGCAAACAAATAACAAAGGGAACTTTGCTTCCCAACACTACCAACAGATACAGTTTAAAGATCTACCCAGCAGAGAGGTTACCTTTGGAAAATACGATGCAAGATTTTCAGTTTGGTTCACATTCAATTAAATCAACAAGTTTCATAGGAAGGAAAAAACAAACAGACAAATTTAGATTATCAGCTCAAACCTCCCACCAAGGCAGTTTCTAAGTTTCACCACCGGGTTCCCCATCCCCCCAGTATGGCAAGATAAGGAAATCCTGAATTCATTGCAGCTGGGCTGATGAGCCTTGTAATTAGGACATGCCGTGTGGTCTTTTGGGCGCCTCGAGAGCACTAACCCTTTCACTGCCAAATCCTTTCTCTCCTGTTCAAGCTTAAAATGAGACTCTGTTTGAGAGGTACTATTGTCTACCATTTAAATAAATAGGTTGGTTTTGGTAGTGTTGCATTGTGAACACAGAGCAGTCATTGATTTTGGTGGAATTCATGAGAGGAGCAGTCTCCCTACCACCTCCCAGATGACTACTAATACACTTGAGACTAGAGTGAGTCGGAATGCATTTCTTTCTTCCTCTCTCTTTTCTGTCTGAGGCCATCAACACTCTCCCTGGCACTCTAATCACCCTTTTCTCCCCCCTCAGACATCCTCTTTTGGTGTGAAGCTAATTCAAACTTTTATTCAAAACCCTTCTTAAAAATCCTTTTTGCAGCAGTGCAAACACTTAGTAAGGGCTGAATTGCTGTTCTGCTCAATTGAGTACCCCAGAAAGAAAAAAAAAAAACCCAAACCAAAACTGTTTTATGTATCTCAGCAATATTCATTCATCCCTTGTCTTTTACAATGACAAAATGGAGTCAATCACCATTTCATCACATTCATCACAAGCCCTAAGTTTCACTATTTGATTCCAGGGGCCGGGATGAACTTTCCCATTACCACCCTTATTATATAACTTGGCTTTTGGGAATGGCTTATTTCCTCATCTCTTTCTGAAGAGCTAGAGATTTCCAGAGCTAGAAACAGGATGTAGCACCATTTGTGCTGGTGCTCTTTATAGCAACTTTCAAGTGCCAGATTGATGTGTTTTTCACATTGACTTGGACTCAAACAGATTTAAGACCATTTTCCAGGTCGGATTGGCAGGAACTGCTGAACTGGTTTGCCTGACTATACCCAGAGGGATAAGCTGCACCTTGGGATTGTCTAGGCATTTTGCACAGGAATGCATTGTTTAAAGTACCAGTGACATCAGCAATGTCCATCTTCTCCTTTACTGTCATGTTCTGGGATGTTATATTTGTTTCTTCCTTTTTTAACACTGGGCCTCAAGATGATTACAGGGAAGCATTTCACAGTGCGGTGTGTGGACTGAATGTTTTGCTGTGTCCAGCTGTGGCATGCATTGCACAAGTGCCCTGCCAGCTGAGCCAGGTGGCCACTTTTAGAGCCACGTGCCACTCTTTGGCCACAGAACCATTGGTATGATTGTGGTATGGGTGAGGGTGTGATTTAGTATCAGTGCAGCCCATAGTCCGATGGGATCTGAGCCTCTGGCAGCTTCTGGCTGCCATGGTTGAAACAAAAGTTTGTGAAGGTTTACTGCCAGAGTGAGCCACCTTGTTTTTCAGTATTGACCTGAAATGTGCCAGGAAGGGTTGGAGGAATGAGTTACATAATAGCCAGCTGTGGTTCCAAATTGCTCCCTCTTTATGAGGGCAATAGCTCAGTGTAAAGGATGTGTAGGAAAGAAAACAGTCCTCACTGCATGCCATATGTCCAATTCAAAGCCCACTGTAGGCAGCAGATAGATATGTTTTGGTTTGTTACTGAGTTGGCCCTGGGGGTGAAAATTGCAACCTCCTGATGGGCAGAAGTTATTCTTCATCCCCAGGAGATATTCCAGATTTTGGCAATAGGTAAAAAATTTGCGACTTCACATGTTCTACGTCCATGCCTTCACCCTTCTATAAAATCAGATAATAAGGAATTTGCAAAGTTACTAATGGGTGTAGTGCAGGTGAAGTACTTCAAGAACTTCTTGGCAAGAAGATCTCTTAAAAAGAAATATTTTATGTTTTTCCAAGCATATATAAGAGAAAGTGGCTCCTAGGGAGACAAGAACTTCTTGAAGACCCTTAATTAATACTACTTTGGCATCCACAGCACTTCCTCTTCCTTTTCAAAATTTGATGCCAAGAATTTCTCATTCCAATAGCAGCCAATAAATCCTAGAAATAAATTCCAGTGACTATTGGAGGTATCTTGAGTTGCTTGATGGCTAAAGCAGCTATAATATTTTTATTTGTTTTTGAAATACCTTTTCCTTTTAAAATCTGTGACTTTAACCCCTGAAACAAAGTGGCTGATTCTCCTCTCAGCCACATCATCTTGCACAGCACAGAACTATGCTACACAGGATGTTGTTGTCCCACGACATATGTGAAGTCCCATGTGAAATCCGGTTCCACTCTGAGACCTCTTGAATTGATCCTGCTGCTGTGCACCAGCTTCAGCTTTGCAAGAGGGGTCAGTGGAGTTCAGTGTGTTGTGTTTGACTACAGAAAAAGTGGGTGAAGCAGATTATTAGGCTGACCTTTTCTGTGCAGTGTACACCATCTGTGGTGGGATGGAATTCAGGGATAGTTGGGTCTCACCCAGGTGCTTGTGCCTAGAGTTTGAATAAGATTTTTTTTTTGGTATGCAACTGTCACCCAGAAAACACTCACTGTGCAGGCACCCTGAAAGTTTGAGATCTCTGAAATTAATTTAATTTCAATTTCAGATTTATTTCACAAACTCTAAATCAATTTCAGTGCATGCCTTCAAAATATATATAACATGTATAAACATATGAAAACACATATAAAGACACCATTGAAATACTTTAATTCAGTAGAATTAAAGCAAAGAGGCACAGACTGGACCTCTTCTTACCTCATTTTCCCATAAGAGTAATTCCCAGCAGTAATTCTCTGATGCCAGGAGAATTACATGAGCATAGCATTGCAGACCTAAAGTGGAAACACCATGTGCAAGGTGTCCCATCATGTGAGGATGGAAAGGATAGTCAATAATTGGTCCTATTTCTACAGTGATTCATTATGATGTTAATTTTTTAAAGAGTTTTAATTTTCTTTTTGAACTCCACTATGCAGTTTCTTTTGGACCTTAAGTGGTTACAGTGAATTAATCCATATTATCTCCACTAGGGAGAATACCTATTTAGGTGTTGATGGGTTTCCTGCTGTTCTAAAACTACTGAATAGCAAATTAGGAGCTACTGATTTTGATTTGCAAATTGAGAGAGTGAAGATCCTATTGAGGTGAAGTACAAAACCTAGGTATTTACTGTTTATCAGGAAATGTTTAAATCACAGCAGGTTCCCCCTCAGAAAATCTAAACCAGATGTAGATCTCAGTGCTTCTTGTTATTATTTGAACATGGAACTCTGTTGACTGTCTCATTAACCAGATTGGAAATTGGAAGTTACTTTGCATTTTTCTTGGCATTCTTTTCCTTTCCCTGACTTCAGTATTCTTTGCGCAAGTAGTTTTGGACACAAAAGGGTTCTGTTGTGTGAGTTGTTCTTTCAGCTTTTTGCCTGCATAATCTAACTGCACTATGAGTGCATTATGGTCAAACACAGGAAAGCAGTCATTGCTTAGTGGAAAGGTTGGACTGAGAGAACCATGGCAAGCTCATTAGTTTCCTCAACAGTGGGGTGACCATGTCCATATCACTGCCATCGTGAAACCTCTTTGTTAACAGCCTGTATATTGTTCCTCTCAAATGTGCAGCCGTGTTCCTAAAAAAAAATAATCACTTTTATTTCCCTGCTGTTCTATCTCCTATTCACATCTCCCTCAGAACAATCCCTAGTACAGTGTTGTGTTGCATGTGACTTATTTGTTTTCTTCTTCAGGCTCTGAGCAGCAGTCTCTACAAGAGTGCATCACCTTATGGCTCCCTTAATAACATCGTGGATGGGTTAAGCTCCCTCACTGAGCATTTCTCTGACCTATCCCTTTCTTCAGAAGCCAGAAAACCCAGCAAGAGGCCACCTCCTAACTACCTGTGCCACCTCTGCTTTAACAAGGGACACTACATCAAAGACTGCCCCCAGGTAAGTAATATATAATATTCTGAAGAAATCTGCATCAGGATTTTCTTCATTCCTTGATTTAGCAACACAGAATTTGACTGAAATACTTTAGAGTGAGTAACACTGAAGAAGTATCATGACAAAGTGCCAAGCTAGCCATGTGTTGTTTTAATCTATTCTTTATCACTGATAAGTGATAAAGAATAGATGGACAAAGTACACTCTTTCATATGCGTTATTTCATTTGTAAGTGTTACAGAAGACATTAATCTAGGCACAAGACTAAATAGATTCTGGTAACTTTAAAAATGGCTACTCTGTAATTTTCTATCAGGCAGCACTCTGTGTAGTTAGTTTGGCAATGGCACTTAATATAACAAGTTACATATGCTAAAGGAAAAGAAATTGTTACATTTGAAGAGAACTTTGAATCAGTGTTGCAGTAATGCAGGCTCCAGGTATTTTGAGTGCAAAATCTTTTTTGTCCTACAGAAGAGGTTTGCTGTACTGAGCAAAATGTGATGATCTTTGACTCCTAGAACTTTTCTGTAGTGGCAAAGCTGGCAATATTTATTTCCTTCAAGAAGAGGTATAAACCAGTGTGCACTAAGACCACTCAATAATCTACTTTTTTTTTTTTTTCTTTTCCTGAGGCTCCCAAGCACACTGTACTTAAGTTTCTTAATTTTCTCAAGTTTCAGCTGGATGCAGTTTTGTTGCTGGCCTAAACTTCCACAATTTCAGCAACATCCTATGCAAAGTCCCAAGGAAATGAAAATGCTGCCAATATTCTAAAAACACAGATGTGGACATTACCAGCATCCACTTCATTATGATTTTAACCTTCTAGCCTCTTATTGTGTGACTTTCAGCAGAATTAATCTGCATAAAATTAACTACAGTTATTTGCTATTGAGGATGTCAGACATTTATAAACCAAAATACAGGCAGAAAAACATCTGCCAGCAGAGCAAGGTCAGCATGAAATCGAGAGTAACATCAGATGAGCTTTGAGTGTATTCCTCTTGCTGTTATGCATAGACTAATTTTATCACTTTCATTGTATCTCCTCCATTAATTGTAATGAAAGCTCTGGAATTAAAGTATGTTTGCAGTCTTGGGTGTGGCACTTCCAAATATTTTTACTTGTTCTTATTTTGGTCTAGGTTGACTAAGAATTTTCTTTAGGAAAAAACTATGACATTTTCTTTGCTAGGAGATGAAAAGTATTCTGGTTTATATACTTCAATCTACTTAGTTTAGCATGTTTCTGAAGAATGTAAAGATAGAAACACGTAATAGCAAACATTATTTAACTAGAGGATTGAAACTCCAACTAGTAAATATGTGGTGGAGTGAGAAACTTCTGGACTTGGGGGTGGATGGCTGTGCTTTGCCATGCTGTGTGAGAAACCAAATGAATGCAACTAAGAAAGTCTCTTAACAATCAGTATGTTCAAGCTGCAGCTCACACAGATGGTCCCAAGTGAATGTGTCAGTGTTGGAGCAGTAATGCATTGTTTATTTCATAGGTATTTTTATTTTGAGGCACTAGGGATTAAACATGTTAGTGAAAATTGAAGACACACAGAGAAATCCAGGAGATATGAACAATTAAGGATTGCGTAGGAATGTTAATTCTCTTAAATTGCACATCCTGTATAATTTTTTTTTCAGATTTAATTCATAAAGTCTTCAATTTCTCTGTGAACCAGGAAGTGGAAAGACTTCCTACTGGCACACTCTGTGACTATCCTGAGTGTTTGGGAGGAATGAGTAAAGGAGCACAGGACAGGGAAACATCTGCTCGCTCACCACATGCTGTCTATGGTTACAGGCAGCCATATCCTATAGCCCCTTCAGAAAACTGATCAGGTTTTACTTGGGAAGCATTTCGGTATTTTTCCCTTGCTACTGCTGGTGTGGGAAGCTGCTCCAGAACCTCAGTCCTCCCCTAACTAGAAACTTCCAATTTCTAGGATGAGTGTAACTCATGGCCACTTTATAGTCATTTGTTCTGCTGCCAACATTGTCCTCCACTGAAATAGCTCTTATCCCTCCCTGGTGTTTATTTCAGGATGTATTAATAGACTGCAATCATATCCTCTCTCAGCATTCAATCATATCCTCTCTCAGCATTCATTCTGTAGGACTAACCGAGCCAGGTTTTCTCAGTTTCTTCACAAAAAGTATAGATACCTTCTATCCCCCTGTCCTTCTCATGTTCTCTTGTGCTTTTCATCTCCTTGCACGTGCACGACTGCATGTACGTGTGGCATCCCAGAGCAGAGCAGGTCAGTGCCTTCCGCTGTGCATGCACGTTTCTGTTCGCTTTACTTAAGGGACAGGTGATATGAAATCGACTCTGCTTAACTGGAGATTTCTTCTAACACAGGCAAGTTTTTTCTGGTTTAATCAGAAACTGCTTTCTTGAGAAAAAGCAGAGTTAAGCATTCACAGAAACACACACACTTTCCTTAAGTTATCTGAGTTTGAGGATAGTTCTAAAGGGGATGACCCTGTGGACACAAGTTATGCTCAAAACCTTGAAAACACTGTGCTCAGGAAGGGAGCACCAATGGCAGGATCAGGCTTTTGTCCTAAAGTCCCCATTTGTTACCACTGCTTTTGACAATAACTGATTTCTTAATTTGAACGTTCTATGCACTGCTTAATATCTTAGTTTTGCTAGTGGTGTCAAAAATAAAAGTTGTTTAGCAGATCCTACCAAAAAAAGGGCTATAGCTGTGTGTTTTTAAAGTACTTAAACCTGGATAGAGAAAAGAGATAAACTGATCTGATCTGGACAAAATGCATATCAGTAAATCGTACAGTATTTTTCTTTTGTTTTTATGAAACTGACTAATAAGAAACACATTTTGAAATGGGGTGTTTGATGAAGTTTTTTCTGCATAGCAAAGAAATGGTGTAACAGCTTTAGGACTTCATATGCTTCTTTAATTCTGCCTGTTACTAACCAATGAAAAGATACATTCTTTTCCTTTGTTGTAAAAGTTGATGAAAATGCATGTATCCATTCAGATTTATATCTTAAGAGATGATCATATTCCAGGAGGCTAAATAACTATAAGCAAAAACTGCCAGCTTTAGTATTCAAATACCTCAGGTATCTTCAATTTGTCTAATATTGTGTTCAAACTATCTGAAAATTGAAATGGGATTTAACAGATTTCTATTATTTTACCATGTAGTTTATGTTATACATAGTGATTGAAAGTATGTTTTTTCTGTTTAAGAAACTGCCAGAAATAAGAGCAATGTTATGATTGCGATTCATCATTTCCAGTTTGCCTACATTTACAAAAAGCTGTTTGTTACAATAATTATGTCCATAAAAAAACCCAGCACTTATCTTTAGTATCATCTTTATATCATACCTACATTTTTTCCAAAACTAATTTGTGAGTTTAAGTGGCTTAGACAATAACATCTAACTTACACCTCTCTGATATTCTTGCACATAGAGAATTCTCATTAACTTGGATGAATTAAAAAATATGTAGAGAATAAAGGTTAAAAGCAGTGTTCTTAATATAGCACTGCTCTTAAATTGTCATTGACAGTGCCATAAAAAATAAACGAGATCTTTCTCTTTAAATAGCAAAGATGGTAAGGAATGAGAGTACTTTTCCTATCTGGTTTACTCGTGGTTGACTGCATGATACATAAATATATATATATATATATATATATATATATATAAAGAGAGAAAGAGAGAGTGTGTGAGAGAGAGATCTGTAAAACTTTGTATACTTATTTTTGTACCCAAAGGTACTGTACTTATACCTGGTGACTATAGGGGTTTTTTCCCCTTACCATGACAAAAACAAAAGAGTTCTGGGTCAGTAATATTAAAGATATATGATTCTTTATGGTATTTTTTTTTATATAGCAGGTGAAGAAATTATTAGAAGGCCTTTTAAAAAAAAGTTACATTGTCTCTTTTTACCCATTATTATTATTATATCTTTATTTTTAAATCCTATAAAATATAATCAGTGAGTTCCTTTGTACCAGGTGTGGCCTCTACAAAATTAATCTTGCTCCTTTAAATTGTAAGAATGTTATTGACATGACTGCTCTTCCAGGATGTCATCAACCTAAACTCAGACCTATCATATCAAGTTTATTATGCAAAAAGTATAGAATAATGGGGTATGGCATTAGATACAATCTAGGTGGACATTTGTAAATAAAGCACTTTGTTCACATTCTGAGATGTCACTGAGTGATTGAACCTTTGCCATTTTTCAAAAAATCTGCTTCGGAAAGTAAATGCACATATCCTGGACCTCATTTATTGCTTATGTTATTGCAGTTGTTAATTTAGTAAGGAGCAACAGAAGTCCAAGCTTGGAGCTCCAGCAAAGCATCTCTGTATTCAGAATTTTCAAACTGCTCTACCTGGTGTTTCTGCCAAGCACCAGTTCCATCTACTGGTGTCTCTGTCCTAACCATATTCAAATACCATTCCAGTGCCAAGCTCATTGGAAAAACATTTCTGACAATTCCTGTAAATTTCTGCACAGGCAAGGAACCCTTGCCTCGTGGTAATGTGGTGGAAATAAAATGGGCAAATATCAATGTTCTGCAGTCAAATTCCCATGCACTGCCACAATTTATCCCAGTTTCAGGGAGGAATGTTGCACAGTGTGTTTCCCAATTTTACATTGTACTTACAGAGGAAAGTGCCATGTGCTTGCTCACTGAAGTACAGACACACTGATGCAGACATATATGTAATGGGAAATGATTAGTCTCTTTTTGTACTGCACATTTAAATCTGTGGCTGAAATGTGCAGTGTGGTCCATATTAATGTGGCCAACAGTGGGAGTCAGTGCCAACGGGGATCTTTGAAGCAGGTCCTGTAAAACTGAAGTGCCTTGAGAACACAAATTCAAGTCAATGGGAGCAGTAGGTAATTGCTGTGGCTGCTTGAGTTTGCATAGATTTGCTTTTGTGGTTTCATGCAGGATGTGGAAGAAATCAGTGTCAAGCTGAGTTCAGTCCTTTCTTCTTAGTCCATGGCTTGGTCTGCCAGATCACGCTGCCCTGAATCTGTCCCTCCCTGTGGTCAGATATAGTGGATCTTTGGCAGTAGAGCTGCCTCAGCAGGCAGCTATTTGACTGCAAGATTGGAGCAACTCTCATGCCTGAAACATTCATCTGATTTGTCTTGTGCTTTACGGTAGTGCAAGGATCTCAAAGGTGCACAACATCTAAGGAATTCACAGCTGTCATTTCTCCAGGTACCAAAGGGTGACTAAGATGGCAATGAGGAACAAACTAGCATCTCTACAAAGTTGGAAAAAAATTAACTTTCTGGTTTTTAGCTCAGAAATATTATTTTTTTTTAAAAAGGCAAACCAAACACAAACTTCTTGGAACTTATCTTCCTTTTAAAGTGAAGGTGATATTTCAAAGAGCTCTGGAATTACAGGAGATCACAGACCTTAGAAAATCCCAGCATTCACTCTGAAGATGTTTTTGACAGTTGCTACATTTTATATTTTATGGTAGGTTTTTGGATATTGTGTGACAGCCTCCAAATAAATGTGTCTTTTCTTTATTGAACTTTGAGAAATATCATTGTTGTTACTCAGTTACAGGATGAGAGCTTAATCTCCCCATTCTTGGAGGAATCTGACACCCTGTATGGGCTCAATTTTTCAGGTTCCACAGTAGTTTTTGATCAGACTGTACTTGGTGGCATTTAATCTGTACAGGCCTCTCCTGTTTATGCTCCAGTTCTGTTGGCCTAGAGAGTTACTAAATAGATATAAATAATATAAATAGAGATAAATAATGCATTATAAAAATTTATATTTTTATAATTAGATATAAAAATCTAATTTTTATTAGAAAAATATAAATAAATAGATATAAATAATATAGATAAGGAATAAAGCAGTATTTGAACTACTAAAATTAGTATTCTTCTTGCAGAGGTAAAGATGAAAATATGGGATGCATAATTTAACAACAACTAAACTTGTACCTGGTGCAGTAGCACTGGTAGCAAGATCGGTGCTGAGAGAACCTGTTAGCCTGTATTACAAGGAAGAAAAAGGTGGTAAATCTCTGCTATATGTAATTGTTTTCAAACCATGTGTGGCACTACAGGAAAAAAGTCTGAGTATCTAGCCCCTTCATTCTCTAGCTTTGAAATACTCCATTTTGTATAGTGCACATTTCTTCACCTATATATAGTTCTATAAGAAATTGTAGCTTTTAGCATTCTGCAAATACTTATACACATACTAAAATTCCACATTACGAGATACTGGATGAATGTGAGGCTCTGCACAGTCCTTTTTATACACAACATGCTCATTTAATTTATTCCTATTTTTTTCATTGAGAACCTGCATTAAACTATTGTAGATGATTTGGACTTGGCTAAGACTTCTTAATTTATTTTTGTTTTTGTCACGTGGAGCCACTTTGACAATTCCATGATATTAAATATATTACAAAATTTATTGCAGGCTGTTGTTTTTTGTTCTCATATGCTTGAACTTAGCTCTGCCAAGTTTTCTCAGCATTTCTGAGATTAGCTGAATATATTTTTAAAGATAATTTCTACTTTTATTATGAAGATTTGCAGAAAACTTGCAACCAAAGTAAATTGGGCTATAAATTGGTCACATCCATCTAACCTCTGAAAATGTAAGCTGTTGAAGAGTCTGAAAGATCGAAAAATACCCATTGTGAACCGTTTTGCAAATTCTCAATAATCAGTGCATGTTGTGGATTCAAATAATTTATCAGAGGCAAATAGCTGAGGCAGCTGTACATGAGTGGAGGGGATCCAAAGAGCCCTGTTTTGGGAGCGTGTTCCCAAAATTCTTGTTTTAAAGCTGTGTCTGTAGCAATGTGGCATTTATGTCCAGTGTTTTGATAAACTGTGTGCTCGGAAAGAAGATACCGAACCCTAACATACCAAAGTAAGAACAGTTGGATAGTGAAAAAGAAAACAGAAAATACCTAGTAAATTTTGTCTGTGCCCCTTTCCCGTCCAGCACAGTACATGACATTACATTCCCAAAAGTCTGGAAGTCCAGCCAAGCCCAAGCTCCTCCTGCAGGCCCATGACTAAGCTGTTATTACTGTGGCTCAGTCTTTATACACTGATAAAAGTCCAGATGGGCTGTTTTTGTCTCTGTGGGAAATGCAGCACAAACAGGTGATAAAGGCAAATGCTCTGAGGGAGCAATGCTTGCTTGGTCTTTGCAGTGGCCTTGGAGTGGAGCCCCAGGTCCTGTGTGATAATTAGCAATGGGCTGTGTGACAGGTGTTGGATCATCCACCACAGAATGGGGTTTCATTTCATTGAGGTTTTCCAACTATTTTTTATTCACCTTGGAATCTCATTTGTATATTCACTGTCTAGATAATTTCAAGCCAACTGGCAACTAGCAGCAAGGTGGATATCATGAAAAGAATACTGTTTACATGCAAAACCATAAGGATACCCAGCATTTAAACTGAATAAGGTTTCAGCACTGATAAAGCCTCCTCTGACACCAGGTTGGGCACAGAAACTCAGGGTTAACTGGAAAGGAGAAAAATCAGTTTGAGGTCTCTGAAACATGACTTGTATTGAAAGGCTGAAGAACCAGTGTTGTTTGTTCCCACAAAAAGTCACATTAAAAATTTGTGAAAATGTAGAAAACATCACATGAAGAACACAGATTGTTTGCCACAGCTAATGATTTCACAGCTACTGGACTTCAGCTAGGCTGCTCCAACTGTGAGGCCTTGAAGAAGAGTGCTCTTGGTCACTGGAGGACTTTAAGAACAGTGTAGGTAAACATAAATCAAGATTTGCACTGGTGATCCTGTCCAGGGACAAGTGAGGAGAACATCCCAAAGCACCTCCCAGCCTTGTGTTTCTGCTATTGCATATCTGCATGCTAATGCTACAATTCACTATCTTAAACATACATAATTTATATTTAAAATCCATGCACAATAAACCAGATCCAAGTCCTGTGTGAGTCACTGAGAAACTTTTATAAACTCCTTTGAAGTAGGCTGAACACAGCTATCTATTGCACTGGTCGAAATATTTACTGTTTACTAACAAGTCAGTATTTGCTTGGTTTGCAGTAAAACTCCTGATAAACCATAATTAGATGTCTAGCTTTGAAATTAGTACTGAGAGCATTCCTCTTGAGGGGGAAGGTAAGGTCTGGCTTCCAGCCCTTATTTATAGATAAGGTAAAGAGAGAACCAGGTCAAACCAGACTAGTTTATCAATTCCTCATTTACACTGCTAAGAAGTGAATAATGGAGAATTAAGTGAGTAATTTTTTCTCACTTCATAAAAGTATTTTGGTTTGATGTGAAATATAGGTTGTGGAATTTCCATTCATGCTTGGAAGTGTTCAAGATCTGACTGGATAAAGTTATAGTAAACCTGACCTGAACTCAATGTTGGTCCTTCTTTGAGCAGGAGGTTGAACTTGGTGACTTCCCAATGCCCCCATCAAATTTAATCATAGGGTGATTTATAGATATTAACTAAATTTTCATGCTCTGCAATAAAAGATCACTATTCTTCAAGATCTAGGCTCTACTATCTACCATCTACTATTAGATCCCAGCTCTAATATCTACCATGATTGTTCCACACTGTGCTTTTAAATAAAATACTCTTGCAAAATCCAATACTGCTAAAGCAGAAAAGTAGAAGCAAACAGGCATTTATTACAACATCAAATACAAGAAGCCCCTGTTAAACTTACCACCTGTTCAAATGTCCATGCATAAACATTTTCTGTAAAAAGGTAGATTCATTTAATCTATATTTAAAAATCGAATCAAATAACTTTTTATTCCAAAAGAGTTTTCTCTAGGAAAATATGTTTCAACAAGTTGTTCAGCTGAAAAAGCAAAAGTTGAAGCAAACACCTGAAGTGGGAGCTTTTCACTTTGCAATGGCTTGAATTTGTTTTGCAAGAATTTGTTTGGAAATGTTTCAAAAGCTTAATTTACCCAAAATGAACATTTGTATCTTGGTGTTTCTGGTTGAAATTCCAAAAATTTTCCCATCTGCTAAATGTGTAAACATTTCAACTTCCTTTCCCAGTTTTAACAGAACCTTGTTTCCCTGTTTCTCAAAAATGAAAATGTGTTTTCTGATGAACCACATGCCCAGTTACAAAAGACCTTCAAGGTCTGAGCAGAGGCTGGGATGGTGTCATGGAAGTGGGAAACTGGCTGTTGAGGAGAAAGTGACTGTCAGGGGTGTGAACTGCTGTGTCTCTCCCTCCCTTTTCATTTTAAGTGACTGTCTGGAGGAGGAAGCTGGCAAACAGCAAAAGCAGTGAGCAGGAGCAAATGGCTGAGGGCAGATCAGCAGTTTCTGCTGGCAGCAGCAGAGGGAATGGTGGCTCAGCCCCTCCTGCTCTCCTGGTTGTCCCAGGACAGGCAGTAGATTGTGAGGGCACAAATCCAAGCCAGGGGCCCCTCTCATTTTTCTGCTGTCAGCATGTACCAGGCAGTCCTGTCTGTCCCTCCCATTGAATCACTTCCCTCAAGAAATTAAGATACTAAATGGAAGTCAATCCCTACTCCATTTCCCTGGTATAGCACAAGTACTGGAGGTATTCTACTGTGTCTGGCTTATGTCAATAAATGTAGAAGGACCCTTATATATTTGGATATGTCTCCTTTCATAGCTATAGAGAGGCCTATTATGAGATGTGAACAGAGTTTCTCAGGTAGGTATTGTCATCTGTGCTTGGTAGGACTGTAGCTATCCTTCAGACTGCCTGGGGGAGAGAGAGGTAGAAGCAGGAGAGAAGAATCCACTGCATGCATCAGGAGCACAAGACTGCTGTGCTGATTCAGGGAATGTCTGCTTCACAGACATGAGGGTAAACTTAGTATAAACTTCATTCCTTAACATTTTATATTTTATACTATAACTTATCATTCGTGTTACTGATAGGACATTGTTATTTAAATAAGTGTTTCACTTATTAATTTTTTTTTGTAGAAGATTTGTAGAAGTTTTTTTTTTAAGCAAAAAAAAATTGAGAAAAAAGGTTTTAAGCCTTTTTTTTTTTTTCCCAAATGCTCTTCATTTGGCAAGAAAGCTAAAATGTTTGTATAGTAATTACAGAAAAAGAGAATAAGCCTTTTATTTCAGAGTCTGGTCAGTGCCAAATTATTAGCTAAAGCAATAAAGTCCATATACAGGTACTTAAGTTGAAACATTTGGGGATTTTAGCAGCACGGCAGACATTATGGAAATGACATAATCTTGATAACTAGTTTATCCTCAGATTTCTGACTGATTTTCCACATGAAACTTGCTACTCTTTGTTTCTAACTCATTCCCTGACTGTGCAGAAATGTGCACAGGACTACAGCAGCACCTTCTGAGATCTTCTGTATTATTGAGCCCTGTAAATTTCTTCTCATTTTGGAAAGAAATTGCACATTTCAACTAGTCTTCGACATAATCTCAAGCTATAATCATGGAAATGAGTTCAGAGTAACCCTGAACATTTCCCAGGCTCAAAGGTTTCACATACAAAATAGTGGTTTCGAGTCCATCTCTAATTTTAAACCACATTGCAGGTGTGCAACTAAAGTTAAAACTCTGCAGCAGCCCAGGGAAACGAATACTTGCACCTGAGTGCAAGTGAATACTTACCAGGCTGCCCACACCACCTGACAGCCAAGAACCAGCCCAGGTGCACCCTCAGCCCTCCCAAACACTGCCCTGCCACGCTTACAATTTAAGGAAAGGAGACCCTCAGAAGGCTTCATGAGAGCAGAGACAGCTTCTGAGATGATTTTATCTAGAAGTCATGTTTCTCTTATTCCCAAACTCCTGATTACACAGTTGAAAAAATTAGAAGAGCAGAAAGTGGGGAAGAGAAAGGCTTTAAAATAAATGGCAAATAAGGCTTTCCTAGAAGATCAAAGGTGATTCATCATTTAAGTAGAAAAGTGGCTTTGGTTTAAATAGTTTTAACAACCAAAATATAATACTAGTTATTATGCAGACCTGCATTTTGTATTTCTTCTTTTTCTATTTCTTCTATAGCAAGTTGGAGCTCTGCTACTTAAAACAGACTTCTGTAAACTCTAGTTAAGGAGATTTAATAGATTAGAATAAAAACACAAACCTCACTGCTGTCTTCATAAGTTTTCCCAAAAGTAATGAAAAAAAATCCTCCTGTTACGCCAGATGTCCCAAGGCCAGATTCTCTGTGGCACTTTATGTGAGCACAAACCAGCACCAAAATGGTTACAGTGGCTTTTGTGCTGCACTTGATACTGGTCAAAGTGTTTGCACAAAACACGAGAAAGAGGGAAATCAAATCAAGCCCATGAATTGTCCAGTTTCCTTGAAAATAATTACTTGTATAAATAAAGGGTCTCACCCCTATGCAGAGGTGTGTGATGCGAAATATGTATTTACCTGTACATCACCTGCCACATGTACCTTTCTCAGGGAAGGTGGTATCCATATCTCCTGAGGTAGCAGAGAGTGCTGTTACACATGTGAAAATAACCATACTGTGGTTTTACAGCATGCTAGACATTTTTGCATTAGGAACACAAAATTTCTATCAATGTTTAGCTAATTTAAGTATATTACAGTTGTATCCTATGTGATGTCACGTGGTCCTCAAATGTGTAGGTGAAGCCTCAAGAGGGAATGGATATTCAGTGCTGAATGAAGTTTTCTTTAAGTGACTTGCAGACGAGTGTCAAAGCCTGACTTCCATGTTTTTCTCCAGCTCTTTTTCTTTCAGCTTTTCTCCAGTATCTGTAATCACTCTCAGCTTTTTTACCATTTTGTAATTTTGCCAGATTCCTTATCCTAGACTCATCTGATCTTCTAAAACATGACCAAAATCCCCCTTTCTCTGTGTGACCCAAACACAAATGATACTTAAGAGTCTCCTCATTTTCTTAGAGCCCATAGAAGTCAGGGCTGTCTGGCTAAATAGCATGGCACTCGAGGTCTGAGAGCCAGATGTCCTGCTCTGGGAGGGAGAAGAGGGATAAGGGAGGTTGTAGAGGTGGATATTGTATGCCAGCAACTATCAGTCTTAGCAAATAAGATGAGCTCTTTCAGTCACCCAGAGGTTGTTGTCATAGCACCGTGTACTGCACTGACAGAGTTACTGCTTCTATTACTATTTCTGCTGTTCTGCAGTGAAAGCTGTGCTTATTAATAACAGTCTGACTTTTCAGCCACTGGTAACACTCCTATTAAAGTGGTCTCTCTTGCTGCTGTTGTTTACAGAAATCTCCTAAGCAGCAAGTCGTAACTGTAATTTTATGGTTGGTTTGTGATAAATTATTTCCTTTCATACTCTATTGAATTGATTTAAATAGGAGGTAGGATATAGTACAAACCTAAAAAGTAGTGGTATTAACATGAAACTACTGGAAAGGCTTGGTCTATTTTACATACAGACATATATAAGTAAAAAATACAATGTTCTCCTCTATAGGTGCTTGAGGTAGAATATATCCAATATTAGTGGGTACAGATAATATACCTGTAGTGCTGAGCTCACAGTGTGACTCACATGTTGTGTTTGTTTGCAAAGTTGGAGAAGAAGGCTTTTTTTTTTTTATTAACATAATTTTAACTCTCATCTGCTTTCTTCTGAGCTCCCATTCCTGATTCAGCACGCATGAGTCTGCTAATGAAATCCAGATGTCAGACGAAAAAACAATAAGCTCTCCCACCCTTCTGGTGGATCGGGTTTCGCAGAGAATGGAAAAAAAAAAGAATCAGGAAAGATTCCTAGAATGTCTGAAACTTTAGATTTCAGTGTGTGTTCAGAGAGCAGAGGGCAGCAGGGGGATGGTTTGAAGGTAAAATTGATAGCAAGTCAAGATTCTTGGTGCAAAAGTGAGAAGAAATTGAGTGATTATGTTATCAGTTACTCTGAGCCTTAAACAGATCTATTGTATCCCAAAGTCAGTGCTACTACTGAAGAATTACTGAATAATTAAATAATTCTTTAATTACAAATAATTAAAAGTGGTGTCTTCTGTACTTCCAATAACAGTAGGATGCGTTAGGGGTTGTTTCAACACTGAGAGGTGTCTTTCCGTGGGCACGTGAGGCATTGCAAGCTTTCCTCATTTCAACTATATTTGACTTAAGCCAAGTCACAAAGTGCTGCTTTGCTGCAAGAAGTTTCCCTCATGACTGAAAGCAGAGTGGTCAACAGAAGTGGCCTCCTCTCAGTGGCTGCACCTCTCCCAGATCTGTCTGACCATGGTGCTTGCAGACCTGGGCATGTTCTGCTGCAGGCCACTGGCAGGCTACTTCTGATGCAGAAGTCCTGTAACCCTACTTGTTGAGGTGTTATCTGTTAATTTAGGATTTTTAAATGCCACAGCTTCACATCTTTCAGTATTGCACTCTTTTCTGTGGAACATTGTGATTAGAACTGTTATGATAGAGGTGAATCTTGCAGCTGTCAAATGGTGCAGTTACTCACAGATGCTGCTCAGTTGTAGTTGAGCATCTGCACAGGCTCCAGAGCTCTCTGCTGTCAGACTGAACAGAGCTATTGAAGTTTGTGCCTCTTACAAAAGGAACTGCTCTGTAGCTACAGGCCCTTCAAAGTACACATTCACTACTATGCATTTGGCCCAGGTTATCAAGCTGCTCGTTATTCATGAGCTGCTCTTATCTGACCTGCGGTTCACAGTGGTCATAACTTGTGATGATGGATGGTTAAGAGCTGGGTCGAGTGTACAGACTTTGCATTAGAGCCTGTGTTATTTTAACCAGTTCCTCTGGTAGTTGTACACAGGGATTCAGCAGGATGAAATCACAGTGGGGACCAGTGGCAGTCACTGCTCTTGAGGGGGGCAGGCTAAATGATCCTCTCATGAAGGATGCAAACCACCTCAGCGCAATCCCTTGGACCTTGCATGAGGAAGAGCAGTATCTTCCGAAAGCATCACTCTTCATAAACATTTCTTACCATATCTTTTCTTTCTGCCTCATAGTCGTCTCTGTTACAAGCCCCTGATACATTTGATGTCTGATAAGGGCCAAAAGCAGGAGCTTATAGAGATAAGTGCCAGGGAAGTGAGAGAAGTGAGAAGACAGCTGTTGCCTGAAGACTACCAGCTGTTGAAAAACAATCAGAGGGCACTATACAGCATCACCCTAAGGTTACTTAAATACAGACTTCAGCTCCAATCTCTATGCAAAAAACCTACTTGTTTCAGTAGGAACTGAAGACAGATAGAAACAACTTTGGATGGTCAGCCTTCAGATATAGGCTGCTGTCTCACTGCAGCAGAGTTATTGAAGCACATACAGAGGGTCTGACCCTGCTGACCCCACATTCTGCATCATGTCATACCTTCTCTTTATCTCACCTCCATTCTTGAGATTCTTTCCCAATCAATTCCTCTCCTTATCCACTTGCTAAAGGTAAATCCCTCATTTATTTTCCAGAGTATCTAAGATCAATATTTTGACCCATTCAGTCTCCTTTCCAAGGTGCCTTCCATTGATGGGAGAGAATTAAGGCTGAAGAATGGATGTTTAGCACACTAAAGATGGGGAATGGAAAGCACATTTCTCATATTCCTTGTATGCAGTTCCCAAAAACACAAGCCTTATCTAGCTTTCCAAACTCAACCTTTTTCCCATTATTTTCCCTTTTAATCTCCAGTGGCTGTCTTGTCATTCATCACTGCCATTTTATTAATCATTCTAGAAAAGATGTTGTTTATCTGTTTATCACATCTTGCAAGTTAAGACACAGTGGTTTCTTCTCTGGATATTTTAACCTACCTTGGGTGGTTATGTTACAGCAAGGAACATAGCCAAAGTGCCATGAGCATAACGAGTTAAAAGTATAGATTCAGATCTGTGAAAAAGCTTGAAGTTCTTGAAAAACTCCAGACTACATTTTAGTAGGACTCCAGGTCAGACTTAGCTAGCAGTTGAATAATCAGCAGTAAATATTCACTGCCTCCTTGTAAAGTTGATTTATTCCATCCTGATTCTGAAAAAAAAATAAAAAACAAAAAATCCTGATGCCTTCTTCCTTATGGTAGAGATAAATAACTGAATTTGGACACTGTAAAAAGCACCATACTGTACATGTCCAGAAGACAGATCATCTGCCAGCTGATTTTTCTTTTAAGCCCTCTCTGACTCCTTGATTTACTATTGGAGAAAATTATGTGGATTGGTCAGATAAACATCCAACAGAATACAGAACTGGAAGAACTGATGTTCCACCACATATAAGCGTAGCCTTTCTGCTATTGTAGTGTCACTTCATACAGGTGGAACTAAACATCTAGCCTATAGAACAAAATTTTCTATTTTCATTTCATTTATGATCAATTTATGGGAAAGGAATCTGGTTTTAGTTGGATCTGAACAGTCTGGTACAGTTTTAACCTGCAGTTGGCTTGCCAGTATTCTGCTACTCAGGTTTTTTTCATAACTATGTCTGGTTACTAAATTCCTATGATACAATAAAAGAGCATTTTTAGTTTTCCAAAAGTGTGGGAAATATGTTTACTCAAATTTTTGCAAAAAGTGAAGACAGCTGAAAACAATCCACTAAAGATCTGTATGTATTTAAAGAAGTTGTCATGCACTCAGTCCTCTTCAAAATCTAGTCTAATGTACTTTTGCATTCATATATAAATCAAGAAATTAAGTGCTCAACACATCCATATTAAACTTCTAAAGCTGAAAACCCCCTGGTGTTTGCAAACCTCCCCACACTTTTCATACTAAATACCACTTTTATTCTCTCTGTTACTCTTCAAGACAGGTACTTTACAGGAGACCTTCCACATGAGTCCAGAATATTAAATCACAAAAACAACAAACCTGCTGGGCCTGGCAGGGATCTGGAGAGATCAGCTAATCCAACCCCCTGCCCAGTACTACTCTGGTGTTGAGTATCTCCAAGGATAAAGTCACCACAACCCCCTTGAGCATCCTGTGCTGGTGCTCAGTCACCCTCACCCTGAAACAGCTCTTATTATATTTCATGGGAATTTCTGGTATTTCAATTTGTGCCCACTGCCTTTGGATCAGATCTCCTCTGCCACTGGATACCAGTGAAAAGTATCTAACTCTGTCTTCTTTAATCTCTCCCATGGTACATATCAGCTGCACAAAACAAAATCTGAGGAGCCTTTTGAATTAAATATTGGTCATACTGAACAGAATTTCATTGTGAGGGAAGATGGGGTGGCCACCTTTTTGCCATCTGAGATGCAAAGTCTAACAAGGTGGATGCCAAAATATGTGATTCATAAGATGTTTGAAGTCACTTGGACCTAAACTCTGTCTGTGCTTGAAACAGTTGCACTTTCCATGCCACAGTGCACTGTCATGGAGAGAATTAGCCTTTCCTGCATTGCAGCATGCAATTTCCACTTCTGGAAGTAGCTTCTTCAGGGCTACCATCCTACCAGTCCCTTAAAATACAAAGTAAGAGGTATAGTCATGACAGATAATCATGACTATGATAAACAGCTTTTTTCCCCTCAAATACACTCTGGGGGAAAAAAACCCAAACAGTCAAGTCAACAAATTGAGAGAATTTTGCCCATCTAAGTAGTTGACATGGAAACTTCTCTTGAGACAGGCAATGCATTTCAGATGCTGGGGGCAATGAATCTCTGAATGCATTGGGTTAACACATGCAGAAGCAATAATATAGAGTACACAATTTGACTGCCTCAAGTACCATTTTCCAATGTTACAATTTAATGAGAGTGGAAAGAGAGGAACTAAAGGAGAACTCCATTTTAAGTCAGAATATCTGCTCTATGTTTAGTATTTTCATCAGCTTCTTGACTGAGAATATTCTTTACACTGCAGATTTTGTGTTGCAGTGAGAGAGTTTGCTGTTAGTTCTCCAGTTTAAACATAACTACAGGACCGGGATTTTCAAGATCTTTACTCTTTCTTCTCTATCTTTGCTGGGTTTTACCTCAGCACCTTTCCTAAACTTGCAGCAGTGTTTTGTGTGTTAGGCTTTAAAGCTCAAGGCAGGCAAGCCCAACGTGGTCAGCCCTTAAAGACAAATGAGCATGATTCTGTTCAAGTCTGTTAGGATGCATCTGTTTGTAACATTGGATTATCTGGTCCACAGTATCAAACAGGAAAAGCCAGAAGAGACTGTTAGCTGAGAGTTTCAGCTGGCGTGGCACTCTGATTTGGTATAGCTGGCATGTTCATGTAATGGAAGGAACTCAAAATCACAATGATTATGCCAATCTTGAGTTGTCAGGAGAGGCAAGGCAACTTCCTTGAACAATTACTGTACCTTGTACTTTTCCATGCATTTCCACATAAACCAAACATTTCTGCTTTTGTCCAGTGCCACTCCCTAGAAACCTGTCTGCTTCTTCCTGATCCAAGGCTGGTAATACAAGTTTTGAATCCCTGCATCTCAGCTGACACCAAGACCCTTGGCTCAGATGCTGGGCAGTGCTGCAGAGCTGGCCTGTGGCAGATACACACGCTGTTCCCAGCATTTTACTACCCACTTAGATCCTTGGAAGTAGTAAACTTTCTGCTTGTTTCTGCACAGCTGACCTAATTGCTCAGAGAACTAAATTAGAGAAGGCTTTTCTTTTTCTTTTTAATGACTAGCCTTGATGAAAAACAACCAAACAAAAAAAAAAAAGCCCAAAAAAACAAATCAAAACCGCTGTAGTGCACAAGATCATCAGTGATGAAGAAAAAGGTTAATTTTCTTCATAGAGTCATACTGGAAACTCAAGTTTAGCTGATTCTGAATCATTCTCCCAAGAGAAACCTCTACTTAAAGTAACAAGTTGTAGCCCTTCAGTTTTTCCTTTGCCTACAGTAAAAAATGGTCCTGTGCCATCATGCAGTGATTGAGTCACTGTATCAGTTAGCTGATCTCTTCATTATTTACCACATCCCAGGCACTCCACAGACTTAATTATTCTGTATTACCTATGTTCCTCTTTTCGGCTACATCTTCATGTAATAATATCAAAGTGAAACAAAAGACAGGTTTGCTTCAGCATCCACATATTAAGAATAATGAATTTTTATTTTCAGATTCAACTTACCCGTAAACTGCTTTTGTACTGAAAAACACTCATCACAACCAATTCAACTCTGGGGCTGATTCAGGGAATGGTAAATTTGTGATACTGAATTACTAAGTCATCACTATGAGTAGGAGTCAATGCTGTTCTTATATTTTCCCAAAATATAAAAGCCTTCCTAATTTTGAATGTTAGGCTTTGACCCTACCTGTATAATTGTTTTGTATTGGTGTAATTATAATTCTACTTATGGTCCTTGCTCTACAGGAATATTGTATAATTACAAGCAGGTAATATCACATCTTAAATGTTTATCTATGAAGAGGAAGAGATAAAAATCCTAGAAAAATTCTGCAAAAAAAGTTTTAGAGCAACAGCACTTCAATGTTATATTTGATGAAAAACTGCAAACTTTTTGTGTGCTGATGAAAATTGCAAAACATTAAAAAAACCCAGTTGAAACAGCATAACTCCTGTTTATTCAAACTGATAGAATCTTAAAAAGAAACTCAAGTATTATTTTCTGAACTTTTTAAAAATCCATATAATTTTGGAGAAAAATTATTTAACTGTATTTCATAATTTCCCAAGGATGTTTGAATTTGTGATGCTAGTTGTTGTGTTATTCTGGTATGGAAGTTTCTCTGAAATACTTGTTCTCCCTCCCCATTTGTTTATTACACTTTCAATCACTCTTTGTGTGCTTGCTCTAAGGCAAGTAACTAATTTTTAAGGCCTACAAATCAATCCTGAACACCTTCTACATGCATAAATATACATCACTCAAACCAATGGTTCCTAAATGCCAGCATAAGTTGTTGTCACTGTTCTAATTTGTCTCACAATTAAATCAACCCAGCACTGATTTCCCTTTCAACTTAATATTTTCAGAGCTGTGGCTTAAGCTAGTCAAGATAGGAACTAAGGACTAGAAAAGAATAAGAACTAGTTGCTCTGAATGTGCATGCTTTTGGCTCATCATTTTGGTGAGAGAGTTGTACCATGGCGCTGATTCCTTCTAGAGCCATTTATGACAGTATTTATGTCTTTATCTTTTTCTCACCTTTAACTAACTGTTTCACTCTGGAGAAGGTTACTCAAGAAAGAGAAGTTAAACATATAGCAACTAGTAATTTGTTTTAGCAGTGATTGTGTAGTTTTAGTTAATGGTGTACTTCTGTAAAGAAAACCAGCACTGCTGGCAGATAACCATGATGGGTCTATGGAAAATATTCCTCAATCTAGTAAAACTCTGCTAGTTCAGAGAATATGTGCATAAAGCCCTTGGGGATGGCTAACCAACAGAGAAGAGAAATTTTGGGAGGCAATGGTTTGTTGTTTTGCAATCAAAGTTCAGTCTTAATTTGTTACTTCTTTGGAGGAAAGTTGTAATTCTCAGGCACTAGATGAAATGAGAAATGTAGTGGTACCCTGAGGCATATATTGGTCAGCTAGCAAAATCTAATCACTTTTTTTTTTTTAACAAGTTGCAGCCACTGTCCTCTTTTATCTACAAGTGGAGCAATACTATTAGTCATTTACAGTATGGTCACTTGTCTTGGATTCACTCTGCTAGGGATTGTTCTTCTACATAGTCACAGAGGTGCCTGGTCCCACAGGGATGGCAAAACTAGAAAGCGAGTTTTCTCAACTACTATTTAATAACTAATATTAGTAGTGGAAGAGACAACTACTGTATACAAAATAAATACAGAAAATAAAAGTTGGAAACCTCCCTAAAATATATCAGGTTTTCCATGACAGTCTCTGGCCTTTCTTATGGCATCTCACATACAAAATCCACTAGTAAAGCTTTGACTTTGTACTGTATCAGTGTGAAGCTCTGCATCACAGCATCTTTAGGCCAAATAATGGACTACTTCTAAACACTTTTGGTCCAGAAGCTGCTCTTTGATACTGCTTCATGTATTAAATCCTAGACAGTTCAATTCTGCTAAATTATAAAAACATTATAAGTCAAAATAAAATCCCATGCCCTGTTCAGTGAGGACTGAACTTTCCCATCTGCTATTGTCTTCTGCAGTACCACATACTCACTCATGGCAGAAATACAACAGAGAGGCTGTGTGCGGACCTCCCCAGTTTAGCTGCAGTGTGCACTATGCTCAGGAATTTCAGTCACAAAGAAGATCCTTTTTTACAAGAAGGCGGTAATGTGCCCTTAGAATCCACTCGTATCATGTAAAACAGAACTGTGTTTGTTCTGCCTAATGGACTTTGCATGGGGCATCTTTCTAGCACAGTCAGAAATATATTCTTTGGCTGTACCAGTTTGCCCTGAGGCACTGCAGTACCCCACAGATTCTACCCAGGGAATTCATGCTTTTCAAAATCCTAGCCAGGTCCTCTTTGGTGAATGTGTGTGTCCCTAGACCTTCAGTGCAGCATGTTGCCATTGGCTACATGTCATAACTGTAAAACATAGGTTGAAAACAGTGTGGGAGTTTTGTCTCATTAAGTTAATATAAAGAGAAACTGGACTGTGTGCCTGTAGATCATTGAAATCAATCATATTGCTTATTTCATGGAGGAAGGGGATTGTTTAATGACAGCTACATTCTTATTTCAATTACATTGTAGCAACTAAAATAGCAATCTCTAAAGTGAGCAAAAGTATATGGCTTTTAGCAACTGACACTAAATTGATGGAAAAATTCCTAGAGAACTTGATTCCACAGAAGCTTGCTGAGTCAGCAAGCTCTCCCAACTTTGTTTCCTTTGGTAGTTACAGTACTAAGCTTTACAGTAATGTATTATCTAAATCATGTACTTTAAAAAGAAATCTTTTTCTTCTGTAGGTCACCATTAGCTTTACTAGTTTCAGAATGTGGGAGTTAGATTTTTTTTTTCTTTCAGTAAGCACGGATGTTGTGCATATTGACCTTAAAATCAGTTTTGCTTACTGTCTACCACAGGCACAACAACAGAACATGCCAGCTTACATGGTCAGAGTCAGGCTGACTGAACTCACTGAGGCAACAGACTGAGTCCCAGCCAGGTTCCTGCGCAACATGCTTTTCTGATATTTTTGTTTACATTTAGACTTATTGTAATGTGTAACACATTAATTTGGGAGTGAGAGAATGGTCTTGTGGTTTAAGATCTAGACTAAGATTCAAAATCCTGTAAGTTGGATGCTGACTAGTTATATACACTTGTATCAGTGATATTAGCAATACTGTATGTCCATGTTTTACGGATGAGGAGCTGTGGCAAAATCCCCTCTTGCCTACTAGAGTCAGCTCTTTTGGCCAAAGTATTTTTCTGTCATTTTGTGCAGCTCCCACTGCATTCAACTCAGGATCTCTGCTTAGTAGTAAATGATAAATAATTTTTAGACAAGTTTGAAAAACACTTAATCACTGCTGGTCTGCTGGCCTGGGGATCAATGTGTCAAGTCAGCACAGCTGACATACCACAGGTTTACAGAGTACTATTTACAAAAGACATGAGAAACCAAAGAAGAATTCAAATATAATTCAAAACCAAGGGGGACCTGGTTTAGCCTCCTGGATGTGCCAAGCAGGGCTGGAAAGCAGAACAGTGTTTCATGAGATTTTCCTACTTCTGGTCAGGCCAGAAATTTTGCAACAGCCGCTTTTCTCATGATATTTTGGCACTTTTGCTTCTGGTCTTGCCTGAAGCCTGGAGGCAGGGCCATGTGAAAATACTGATGGAAAAAGCAAGTTCTCTCAGTGTGTTTGATCTTCAGCTACAGCCTGAAAGATTCATGTTCTCATATTTTATCTATGTCCAGCTGTTACTTTCAGGTTTAAATGTTTTTAAACTCATGCCTCCTTCCTTCTTTTGCTGTTGCAAACTTGCAGCCTCACATACAGCTTAATCCTTCTTCACCAGAAGAAACTCAAAGCATAAAATGAAGTCTCATTCTTAAAAGAGATGACTTTGAATTAAGGAGAAGAATGTGCTGCCATTGAAGCCAACCTTCAAACTACCTTGTCACCACTGTCTACTTTACCCCAGAACTTACCCACTTGATGTCAGAACATTGTGGCTCACTTGAGTGGGGACTTGATGTAGCCACTGTAGGCATTGACAAGACTACCAGAGCTGGTAGAATGTCCTCCACATGCCCTCAACTCAAAAGTAATGCTGTAGTGTTTTCCAGTCCTCAGTCTATGTCGTCATCTAAGGGCAAACTCATTGGGGCAGAGACTGACTCTATCCATGAGTTTCTACAAGATCTGTTGTGACAGACAACTTCCCACAAATAGCAAATGATACTATTAATTACCAGACCTTTCTTCTTTAGAGCATTTATTCTCCATATAATGTAGTGAATCATAGAACATACAGGGGTTAATAGGAAAGAATCTCTTTAGCCCTCTTACTGGGAAGCTTTGCTTCTACTCAAATGGACAGAGGGTCTCTGCAGCCTCTCTAACAAAGGAGATGATCTTGACTATGGGTAACTATCAGAAAAAAAGTTAAACTCAAAATTGTCCCTCTCCTATATTTTTCAGATGACAGTATTCCAATGAACTTAGCTAACCTGTTCCTGGCTATTTGCAGCATTACTCTAAATACAGGGTCATTTGTGCCAGCATGCCTGCCTGGTTTCTCTCTCACCCTGTTTATCTGCAAACACTTTTTCAATGCAACCACCTGCCAAAACCAAAAGCTGAAATTTGGAGGATTTGTAGTAAGACACCTTGTGTTTTTCTCTAGAGTAGGGAATAGGAGAGAATAGGAGGTGGATGAACTGAGCATTTCAGTCTTTCTTCAGTGTGGCTCAGAGCATTGCCCTCACCTAATCAATCTCCCCTCAGATGTGTATGTGTATTAGGACCTATTGCATGTGTTCTTGATCTGTGTTCTGGGGTCAGGTGATAACCATTCTCTGGACCACTGAAATTTTATGAAGGCTGCAATTTATTTCTTGATTCAACTACAGCTCTTTCTCAGATGATAAAAATAGGCTCCTGTGCTAGTGCTGTTGCTGCCTATTTTGATTAAAACAAGATGTGCAACATGATCCTGCTCTGATCCATATGATCCAGAATAAGGGAAGGGTGAAACAAAGTTTTCTTTCTAGCAGTTTTGGGGAAAGGGAGAAGAAAATGAACAAGTGAAAGCCAGACAACTAATTTCCATTTAGGTCTTTTCAGAGCCTTTCCTAGAGTTTGCAAATTGCACTGGGTAGGAACACATCACTGCATTTTTCATAGCACCTCAGGTTGTTGCATACATATTATTAGAAGAAAGGTACTTGCCATGATTAAACCATTACCCCAGGTGAAGTCAACTGCTGATCCTTGCTTGTTCCTGTGACAAGTACAAAACAGTTCTGCATAGTTCTTGATCTCTGTCAGCATGCCAGAGGAGGAATTAAGGGCTGGAATCAGGTCTGGGCAGCAGTTACCAGAAAAGTGATCACTGTGTTTGGTTTCAGATGGACTCTCCAAAGCAGTTGCTTTCACTGATGCTGTTGGTGGTGTTCTCAAAGTCTGTGCTTCTCTTAATTAATGTACCAAGCAAGAGCAAAAGAACTTCCTCACATTCAGAGACAGGTTCATAATGGACAGAACTGGGAAGGAATAAGATGGAGAGAAATTCCATAGTTTGGTACTGCACTGTAACAAGAGTGTTAAGTCTGGACAGATGGTGATGAACCCAGTCTGAAGGGTACATTCAGGGCAGAGACAAATACTCTTCATTGCGCCTTCTTAGTTCAGTACTCATGAATTTTGTTTACACAAGAAGTATCTTTATAAACCTTTTTATACTGTTTTAGAAACATTGCATTATTAATACCTTCAAAAGAAGATGTTGAAACTAAGATTTCAGATGGCTTTTAGTTCTATGAGCAGTACTCTACTTGATCTCAAATATCTCTAGCTAGTACAGTTATTACTCCCTTTAGAGGTCATTGGTCTTTGATCTAAATACATCCAATCCACTTTAGCAGGCCTAGAATGTTTTTAATAGGAATCCAAACCTGGGAAAGTTTGTCTGAAACTGAGAATCCTGCCATTATCAAAGAGGATTAGAAAAGAGAAATAATGTAGCCCAGATCAAAATGAAGAATATCAGGTTAACTACTAGCCTGGAATAGGCTTAACCAAAAGTTTCTTGGATCCTTACTCCAGGAAAGAAAATGGGTTGGACTGTGTGGAAAGGAGTTATACTAAGTACCTAGAGCCCCTTGATAGGATACTACAGAAAAAAGAAAATTAGAGAAAAATTCACACAACTCACACCACTCCAGAGCATTGCTCCTCTGTCCTACACATCTTTGTTATTGGAGATCTTTGATCATGGAGCACCTGTTGTCCTTTAGAATAAAACATGCAATATTGAAAAGAGCAGAACATTCTGTTAAATTATTTACTTATGGTCTTTGTGAAAGCATTTCATAGTTCAGCTGCCTGGATTGTTTTCTGCCATAATCTGGCACAGCTTTATCTCACAGCAAGAGGTGCTAAATCATCAAGTGTGCTCAGGCACATCTGTGATGTCATACCATATGCAGTAACAATGTATTTATTATGTGATGTGGTGTGCATCTGTCCTAGTAGGTCATTCCTATCGTCGTCTTCATCAGCAACACGCTTTTTTTTTTTCGTTATACGTGCAATGTTTTGTTTTACTTTGAGAGCACTGACAGCTTTGGCAAGGACTCAGCTTTAAAAGTTAGCTGTTGTGTGGACCTTACTGGACAAGTGAGCAGATCAAAACCAGGAGATAAGGTGTATATTTATAGGGAGATAAGTTTATGGAAACCTATGGGAAAGGCCAGCTTCCTTTTCAGAGAAGACAGAGGTTGTGCATACTCACTAAAGCTTTGGAAAATTTTTCTTTTACCATTTTTCTTTATATTCTGAATGAAAATTAATTGCAAATAAGTTCTTGCCACTCCTGTCAGCTCTAATGCTCTATTAAGCTTCAGTTTAATACTTCATTGCTCCAAAATCTTTGGGACAAATTATCTCCTGGCTTAACTCCACTGACTGGTGAAGCTACATTAGAATGGATTTGGCCCTACAGTTTGTATTTTTCTTTTTTTTTCCCAGTGCTGCTTTTGCTTGACTCTGTACATGACCAGAATATAAAGACAGCAAGCTTACATTAGAAACAAGTCACTAGAGAAACCAAGCTTAACAAGAAACCAAGAAACATAGCTTTCTAAGCTATTAAATGTCTTTTCATGGGGTGTAAATGACTGCACAGTTCATTTCCTTCCTTTTCAATATCTTCTGGCAGGAGGACAGTGCTAACTGTCATGTAAACATCAAGTTTTACAAAAGAATTCTCAAAAGTAAGTGAAATACTGGTTTGCATTCATTAGTTCACTTTTCCTACTATTTATACACAAACCTGAAATTTTCATTACAAAATTACAAACAATTGCAACCCCAAAAAACATTCATTTCAGAGGACATAATCTGTTTCAACATATTCATGGTTCATCTGGTACAACAGCCTCCTGGATTTACTGCTGGTCTGCTGTGTGCAGCAGACCCCTAGAAATTCTGCCAGAGAACACCTCAGTCATCTAGATTAGCACAGTCTTTTCCTAAAGCACTGTTTTCCCACTCTTGCTGTCCCATTTTACATGACTCAGCGGTGGAGTTTCACATTGAGGACAATTCCACATTCTAATTGTTGGTTTGGTTTTTTATAGCTATTTCTTCTCAGGGTTGAAAGACAACTGCTTTTGTAGCCTTAAGGCACATGGCAGGAGGAGATGGAAACATTTATTTCATAAAATCTTTCTGATTATAGAGCACTTTGATCCTGGAAGATTTACAGTCAACTGAAACAAAAACTGAGACAAAACAACCATTTGTAATCACTGGTCACTAGTACAATTTGGAATATCTTATCAGGCAGGCTAACAACAAACTGGCATAACCTCTCAGACACACATACAGGAATATCTGTCTACCATATTATTTTAAAAAAACACAGTGGAGGAGAAGAAACAAAATGCTGAATCTGTTTGAAAGAGAGTGATATCCTATTAGTACAGAAGATTCTAAAGATAATGGACATCAAAGCACCAGGAGAGCAGTGCTCTTCCTCATGTAATGCACTGTGCCAGCAAGTTCTTTCCTGAAGATGACTCTGTGGTGGCTTAAACTGAGACACTTGCTAAATAGAGAGCTGTTGGAAAACTGCATAGGCACCTTGGAATCCATGAGCATACCTATCTGAAGTGCTGTAGGTAGCATTAAAGTAATGGTCCCTTTTGCATTGCCACAGACCTAAATCATCTGCACATCTGTGCCACCGTGGTTTGCTCCTCTCTGATGCTGACTTGGAAACTGAAGCACAGCTTGTCCAGCTAGGGACATGAGGAGGACTGTTGTGTCATCTTCAGCAATTCTTTGTCTGTTCTGACTAGAAAATGAAGAAATCAGAAAGTAGAGACATATGGAATTACACACTAGTTGACTGTTGTAGATTTTACACAGTTCTAGACGTGGGTGAAAATCTGAGCAGAATGGAGAGGAAGGATAGTGTTGGAAGCTTGGAGGAAGCAACAATCACAGCCCAAAATGGAACAGCCTCGCCATTTCCTCAGCTGCTACTGCTGCATTTCAGTCTGTATATTCTCAAGTGTTCTCTGCAGTCTGAGTTCAAATAGCCAAAAGAGTTTCGTGTCTGCCATTTCCTAACCTGACAGCTATACCTTACTGTGAGGAATTTTCTTCTTAGACATTTAAACTGAAGTCTCACATCTAATAGTAGGAAGAAGATGAGTAGCAGCACCTCAGGCCACTTACTTTATAACAGCCTGACAATCTTCACTTAAAACTGCTCACAGTAATTCTTTACTCCCTTGGAACTTGTGTTCGATGTATCTACAGAAGTGTCATTCTGCTTCTGAAATCTATAGGACATTTGCTTACTTACTAGCAAAATATCATCTGGATTGGGATTTCACCACCAAATCTTACTGCAGTTTTATGAAGCTGAGTACTTGATATATGAAGGCTCCTTTAGAAAACTTGATACATTTGTTTTTTCCCTTGTGGATTATTTCCCTAAGTTTTATTTGTTACTTTATAAAAATAACTTTTTTGCTTGCATTTAATCTATGCTTACAGAAACATAAGTCACCTCAGCAAACTAGAATTCCCATGATTTGAAATCCTCATCTCCAACATTTTGGAAACTCAGTCAGAATTTAAAAACCGCCTCATCCAGGCACTCTGCTTTGATGACCTTGGGGAGGTACTGCTTGTTTTAAATGTCAGCTACCAAATTTCCAAATCAGTCACCAATAATTTATGTTTCTAGCTGCAAAAGCACTTGCTTCCCACAACATTTGATTGCCAAAGCACTTTTTAGCATTTGCTAGATTCTTAGCTCAAAAGACAAAAACAAAACCTAATTTTTACTGACACTTGTGGAGTTTTCCCACCCTGCCAGGGAAGCCTAAATAGAAGCAGACTGGAGCAGAACAGGAACAAAGAAGGCATGCTGGAGGAGCTTGCTCTAAAAACACAGCTGAGCATGCTGAGTTCCCGACGCACCGGAGACGCAAACAATGATGTAAAGTGAGGATGGAAGCTCTTGCTGTGAAACCTCTTGTTCTCGTGCATCTCTCAGAATTTGTCCAGCCCAGAAGAATTTACATGAAGACTGATGTGAGGCTGCCCAGCTTGGAGGTACAGCCAGCACATGCAACTCTGCATAAAGCCCTTTGTGTTTATGAGGGGCCAGTCTCTTGCTCAGGGAGCCATGTCTTTTTCTTTACCCACTGGGGTGCTGCCTGCTGCTCCTTATTAGGGCCCCTGCCTCTACAGGCATTTCTTGGTACAGTCAGTGCAAGCATTTTTTAACTATTACTTACAAAATGGCAGTGGCTTCCCCAAGGCCATATCTTTGTTTCTTTGTACAATGCTGCAATTGTGTAAATTGTCTTGCGTAAGCACATCAGCCCACTCTGGAATTCATCTTTTTCCCCCCTTATGGCCTTTCATTGTTGTTCTTTTATGGTGGGATTTGTTCTTTTGCCATCTTGTCACAAATCCATTCCTGTGGCTATGTCACTTTCAAGAAACAGCATGGCTAAGTCTGGCCTTTCAATTTGCAGAGGTCTGGGTAACAGCTACTTCTGCTGAGAGCACTGTTGTCAGCAGACTGAATGGGCTCTGTAGCACTGTCACACAAAACTGCAGGGTCCCCAAAACCGTGAAACCCAAAGAAGCCACTTGTGTTCTTATATCACAGTGCTTTCCTGCATATAGCTCAACAGACTGTCTTCTAAATCAAGTGATGTGACTTGTGACATCAAGCCTGGCAGTAAGAGAGAACTTCCTCGCTTAGGGATGAGCAGGCAAACAAATCTTTGGATCTTGGATACATGTCGTTCCGATTGGGAACGGCCGGAAAAGAACGACACAGACTCTCAGGGAGTCAGAACAAGAGGATCCTTCAGTTTATTGCTTGCAGGCCTGCTTTATAGACAGATACGTGGAAAGTACAGAAAGGAAACTCTTATTGGTTAGTAAACTGCTACATTACCATCATTGGTCAGTGGGGTACACCACCCCCCTGACTTTCTCCTGCAAGGAAAACAAGGAACACAAAACAACACCTGCAAGGTTGTTTTGTGTTCTTGAGGATTGTTTTGATTCTTTCTCATGTCTTTCCCAGACTACTTTCTCAGGGCCAGCCTGAGAAGCTCTTGCGGCCTGTAATCTTGTACAGGCACTGTCAGAATTTAGCATCCATAGATACAGGCACTGCAGGCCTCAGCATTGTGTACAGTTATTTCTTCTTTTATTTGTATAAGGAGCAAACCACAAGTGAAAACCAGAATCTGTGAGAAACTTGCAGTTTCAAGATGGCCTAGCATTTTGGAGCATGTTTGTTTCCACCCATCTCCACCTGAGCTGTAATCCTGCTTCAAGGTGTGTTTTAGTAGTGTATGAGATCCCTCCCTGGGTCATGGATCTGACCACTGCTTCCTTGGCTGTAATAGTAATCTGGCAAGCTTTAAAGAGGAAACAGGAAAGCACATGTAGAGGCTTCCCCTTTTGCAACAAACAGAAGAGGTCTGGCTGACCACCAGGCTTTGCTGGCTCTGTGTGTGCAAGAGCCCATCAGGAGATGTCTGTATGGGGGGACACTGCTACAGGACAGACCCTCAGGGTTTATTACAAGCCATGTCTGCAGAAACCATCCCAGCTCACCCTGACAGCATTGCACAGGTTGTCAGCTATGCAACAGCCCCATTTGGAGCTCAGAAATACAATAGTCAATTTGAATTTAGGCAGGAAAGAGTTAACTATCAGGCTTTCTTGGAAGAGAGGAAAATTGCACTTAATTAGCTTGTGCCACCTAGAAGAATTGAGACTATTTATGTTTTTAGCCAAAGGCACACTCTAAGGGAGCACATAAATCAGGATCAGTATTGTTGATTTACCAGAAAGGATGTAATCCAAATCCCTGTTATCCGAAATGTGTTGGTTTGTCATTATAAAGCAGCACCCATGGAGTTTACTTCTTACCATGTGTACAAACATAGTCACATACTCCACTAAATGACCAGTAATGAATAAGCCCAAGTCTAACTGAGGGCAATGGAAATTCCATTGTCTTTCACCAAGCTTTGAAATGAGCCTAAGTGAGTCAGACATGCAGAATTTTTGCATGTGTCTTTGTTATAATACAGTCATACTTCAGTGAACAGTGTTGCAAGATGTAAAATATTATGTTCAAATACTCTAAGCTAAGTACATAAAATAAGTTACTTCTATTCATCATGTTTACCCTCACAAATCTATTGTTTTACCCACATTTAAAAAACAAACTATATTCTTAAGGCTTGGATGCTATAAAGGTTCAGATCAGGTATCACAGAAAAACCACTAAAAAAAAGTGAGAAATTACCTTCCTATAAATAAAGTGTTTCATCTTCAACACAAAAATTTAGAGTTTACCTCCTAATGTTAAGTTATAGATTATTTAAAAGCTATACTGTCTGAATGATGTTAGATAAATGCAGGGTTATGCTGCTGTTGTCAAGAGAACTTAAGGACCTTGATGTGGGTTAGAAGTATTTTCTTTGTCTTTGAATGTGATATCATCCCTGTGTCTATTTATTAAATAAAATCAATTAGCATAAAACAAAAATGGCTGCAGATAAAGTGGAAGCTGCCTTTGTAACAGTGATTCTCTAGGTATGCCTCGCTCCCTTTTCTCCCCCTGAATGCACACTAAACTGCTTGTGCACTTCTGGTGAGCTGAAAGATCCACAGCCCACGTTTCCTGGAACCACTTACGGAAGACTGTGAGTCTCAGTGATCCAGAATGAAATACTCTTTTGGCAGCATACTGGAGAGCAACCTTATGAGCTTTCTCTCTTGACTTGTGTCAGCCTCATGGTTCATGTATAAATATAAGACCTAGATGTTTTCAATTCAGAATTGGATCTGAATGAAGAGATGTTTTATACAGGCTGAGATATTATTACTGTTATCCTGGGCTATGCTTCTGAGACTGTGTTTGGCACGTGTCCCTGACTAAAATGCTTTGTGTTTACTGCTATCAGTATTACTCATGTTCATGCTGTTTGTGTGTCTCAGCACACCTGATCCCTGAATTTCAAAGGAAGCTGTAAGCAGAACTATGGTGTTGGTTGCCAGCCAAAGCAGATGAGCACCTGCCTTTAAACACTGCTGTTGCGCTCCTCCTGCTATTCCTGGAGCACAGGCTATTCATCATGGCTGGAATTCTCTGCTAACACTAACGAGATTTGCTTTAAAAACATTTAAGTCAATCTACCTCTGCATTTGTTTGAAGCTTGGCCTAGCAAACAAGAGCAAGATTTCTGTTGTGTTAAGGAAGGAAAATTCTGAAAAGCAATAAAAATGGGAAATAGCTAATTTCTAAATAACCTGATTGGTCATATTGTTTATCCCATAATCTTAGGAACCTTGGAAATATTCATGCTGTTTATACTTTGGCTTCAGCTACAGCTGAAAGTATTGGTTGTGCTGTTCATCTTGGCCTAAGCAAGTAATGAGAGAACAAGTTTAATTGCAGAACTAAAATACATGAAGGCAGCAGGGGATAAGACCTGCTTTTTGTGTTTTTCTTGAAGAAAATCCTGAAATACAGAGTTAGCATGATGAGGCCTCAAGAGAAGATGTGAAGGTAATTGACTGCAGAGATCATGTATATGTCAAGAGATAGCAAAAATCACCAGAAAAGTACAAGATCATTGGCTCTGTGCAGAATATAACAAGGGGGAGAATTAAACCCTTATCAATCCTAGCTTTCAGTGTTCTAAAAAACAAGTTAAAAAAACCCATATAGCTTTGTCCTCCAGCAGTAGTGTCCTCCCTGCCTGCCCAGATCAGTGCTGTGCCAAGCTGACACCAGCCAGCCACCAATGGGGCTCTGCACCATTTGATGAGCAGGGCAGACAGCAAGGCAGCAGGCTGGCCAGAAGGTGGATGGGCACTGAGGGAAAAGTAAGCATTGATCCAGGGAAAGATGCTTTTGAGATTAATCTAGCACTATTTTTATATTACTGATCAGAGGAGTTCAAATGGCTTGTGTTACATGGAAGGAGATGAGTAGTAAGGGATTTACTATAAAGGTGATGTTAGAGACTTTTGTTTTCTTCCAGGCGAAGTAGATTTGTGTATTTCTTGCCAGCAAAACTAAAATGGAATTAAGATGTAAAGCAAGCCCTCATTTTCTAGGGTGCTCAATGAAGATACTATCTTTGAAATTCCCAAGTAGTAACATTTTAAAATCTTCAAATGGTGTTTCTGCCAGTGTATATATAGAAATGGGAATCAGACACATCATGGCAAAGGCCCAAGTATGTAAAGTCTTCAGATAATCATCACTCTTTCCTATTTTCTTTAATCTGTTTTTGATGAGACTGTATTTTAAAGAGAAATTTCTATCCTCTTCAAACTGGATACTAAGGACTCCAAAGTTAGCAGAAAAATATAATCACCATACAGACCAGAATAATAAAAACTGCTGTTGAGGCTCATTGAACTAAACTAAGAAGTTTCAGCAACCAGACTTATATACTGCTGAACCTGTTTAGAAATATCATCTCAAAAGTGTTTACTTACACATGATGTAACTAAGTACTGAAAATTTAAGGTAGGTGCTTAGTTCATTGAAATAACTATTAATTGACTGTTGCTATATATTCCCTTCCCAAGATACATAACCTAAAAATTAAGGTTCAACTAGGAAATCTAGATGCATGCAAAGAACTGATTCAACCCAGTCACCTATCCCACAGAAGATGCCTGCAAATAACTTCTACTTTTTGTGGAATTGCCTGACTTTGGAAGGATGACAAAGGGAAAAAACTCATGATATGGACAGCATGCAAGCACAAACTTAAGTTTCCAAAAAGTATTTCTTATTTTGGAAAACAAAGCCCACACACATCCCCTTCAGGTCTTCTTTGGCACTAGGTTCTTTGAGGTATTGTCAAGAAGAGACAGGAGTTTAGTTCTCTTGTACAAAAAAGTGCAACCTTTAGGTTGCAGTCTTGAAAATAGGTATATGCTGTGACAATAACAGGTTAGATTTTTATTCCTCAAGAGCTGACAGGATGCAAATGTGGGCTATTTGGAGGCAGAGATTTTGTGTCCTCCATATCCCAGTTATTTCTACATTTGAGCAGAGAAATGTGAGCACAGAGGTATGTAGATTCCTGCAGATAGCTTGGGGCTGAGCACAGCACTGCAGGCTCTGCTACAAACATGTCCCTTTTGCTAGAGAGCAGCATGCCAGCAGGGAGTGATAAAACAGAATAACATGTACACATGGTTTTCAAAACAGAGCTTTCAAAACTCTGTTACAGTTCTTAAACACCAAGAGAGACCAGTTACCAAGTATGCATCACCCATGAGACAAAAGAATTCCAGTTCTTTGAAGTTTTTTAGAGTGAGAAACCAACCTGTACCTGTGCATATAGTTGAGAAAAATGAACACATAAAGTTGACAGTTTTCTCTATGTCCTCAGTATGAAGTGCAGCCAACGGAGCTATACCTCCTGTTCATGCACAGGTGAAGATCGCTCAGTGTCCCCCTCTCCTCTCACAAGGTTCATTCAGTAACTTCACACCAGCTTTCCTCCAGCATCTGCATCAGCAAAACTAACAGAGCAGAGAGGAGCTCAGAGCTGGACTAAAGAAGACTCCAGTTGTCCTGACAACTTTTCACAGACACAAATCTTGGCCTGGCAAGAGTGCAAAGAAGGCCATGGGAAAACCATATCCAAGCATGCAGGAGACCAGGAAGGCCTGATGTGCAGTAGTGCCTTACAGTCTGTCACTGCCATGACTTGGAGAGCTGCTCACTTGCAGGGGCTAATGAGGGCCCTTTGAAATTCTGATCTAAAACCTTCTCCCCCCTCCCTTTCTCCTCTTCTGAGTCCAGATTTCTTTCCAATAACCTTTCATCTTCCATGAGAAACAGTCACAACCTCCATCTTTAAAGGAATATAAAGGTTATAACCAAGTCGGAAAATGGATAATGACATATTTCTTCTAAAGGGATGAAACTGATACCAACAGAACTTTTCATAAGCCTGGAATGAGTGAGGATCCCACAGCCCCAACCAAACTGAGGCACAGGGCTTTCCACTTGTGTTGACCTTCATCACAGCCCCTGCCTGAGGTGGGCAGCACATCGTCCCTGCCCACAGACTGTTAAATTGCACACGGAGGAGTAAGGCATGAACTGAGAAAAGCTAGATTCAGTCCCAGGCAGCTCTTCCCAGGCCTGTCCTCAACCACACAGCTTTTGCCCCAAATGATCTCCCTGTGTACGTACTTCAGTGTAAAAAAACAGCATTTGAAATTAATATCTCGGAAGTCTCTGTTCTTTGAAAATTAGATCTGATGTCAGCCTACTGGCAGAACACATCAAGTGCAGGCAAGGGAGAAGGGGAATACAAAGCAGAGGATGTGAACTTCTACAGAGCTCAAAAGAAAAACTGTTGTTATCGTTGGCCTGGGTATTGTGGCTTTAAATTACAAATTACTCTAAATTGTAAAAACATCCATTGCAAGCCCTGGAGCAGAATCCCCAAAATGGCAGTAAATAAAGAGCATCCTGTCCCTCTTTATGCCACGGCTAATGTGGGAGGTAGTTTAAAATCCTATCTTGGCAAGTGCTGCATGTCAGAGTTGATGAGCTGAAAGGATGTGCATGTACACAGACCCAAACAAAGAACTTCTAACACAGAAAAATTACTGCACTTAGTCGCCTTGGATGTCGAGCAGTGCAGCAACATTTGCTCTTATACTTTGGACTAGTTGTCCTGCATTTTTACACAGGCTCCTATTACCTTGGAAGTGGCAGGTGGCTTTGCAGGGATCCTTGGGGCTGGTGACATAGGGGAGAGTTAAGCTCACAAAGTACTTCCTTGTCAGATCCCTCACCACCCTGGGAAGAGGATGGATTTCTCTTCTGTTTTGTCCCGGGTCTGGAGTCTCTGCCTGGGAGTCCCACCTGCTCCTGCAGCTCACATCCCCTGAAACCAGACTCCATCCAGCAGCTGCATAAATCATTGGGAACAGGACTGCAGCGGGGTGTCGAGCAGTTGGGAGCACATGGGGGAGTGACTCCCTCCTCCCTTGCATGCCTCCATCTTCCCCTAAAGTAAACAACAGCAGTCCCCACTGTGAACCCAGTTGCGAAACCTCGTGGCTCTGAACTTTAACTCTGTGATGAACAGCCAGCCCTTGCATTGGCTGTGCAGCTGAGAGCGCTTCTGGCCTCGGCTTTTCTGCTGCCTTCCAAGGCTGCTGCCAGCCAGGGAATTCTTTCCATGGCTTGTACAGACACCCTAGGAAAGGAAGCCTGCTTGCAAATGTGCAGCTGAATGTGGTGGTGTGGGCAGCTTAATGCCTCATTTTTCTGGGGCCGAGTCAAGACCGAAAGCGCATTTACATAAATTGCTAATACCAATTTACATACAGTCAGCTTCATCAACTTTTATCCCATGTCAGGTAACTTTTATTTCTCCTAGAAGCCCTTAGCATAAGAAAGTAGCATAAAAAAGCAGGCCAGTCAAGTTGTAAAGTTCAGTCAGAGATCAGAGTAGTAACTGCACTCTGACTAGATAATGCAAATGATTTTGGTTCAGACATAATTATAACAACATGTTGTAGATGCTGATGTGGGTTTTTTCCAAGATGGAATTCCAAAACTAGCAAAAGCTACCACATCACAAATGAGGAAACCACTCCCTTGGTGAAGAGAAGATGGTACAACATTAAATCAGGAGTGGAAAAGAAAACCCTCAAAAAGCCAATAGATGCATTGAAGCTATCCATATGCAGAAGTGGTGGTCCAGGGATCTGAGCAGAAATGCTCTGCAGATGCCTTGCAATCCAAGTCATGTTTAAAGGAAACCTTAAAGTCTCACCCACACAAGAGATTCTGGTTTAAAGCCAGCTCCAGGAAACAGCATTCTACAATGTTTCTTTCATATAATGAGAACTTTTCTGAGTTCTGTTTTATCATTATGATTATAGCACTCAGATAATGAATTGGAACCCCGAGCTCTGCATGTTGAGACCAATTTTATACTTTCCACTCTAAAGATTTTTCTCCTTTTGATATTTTAGTTGGAAAAATTTATCTTTTGTACCTTGTCATGAGGAAATAAACTGTCCTGGATTTTTTTAAAACTTTCTGTAAGCATGGAACCTCCACTCAAATTATTCATATGAGTTCTTACAAAATAAGAACAATAGCTCTCATTTCGATATAAATTTTCTAACTTAAGAATCTTATGGCTAAGCCACTAATTTGGTTGTAATTGAGCTTTCAACCAAAATTTGGGCTTTACTATTTTTGCCTTTTCTTTCCTATCTATCTCAAGATACAGATATGAGTGTGCATTCCCTGGCATTAAGAAGTAAAACTAATCTGTGTGTATAGAATCTGACAGGAAGAAAAAGAGGGCTGTAATTGTAACTAGAACTGAAAATGTATTAAAACCTGGAGAGAAAGAAAGAGCTTCAGGAGAGCAGGTCCTTGTTCAGCACACAGGCTCTAAATCTCACTGCAGGTCACCCAGGCTCAGGTTTCAGAGCCCTGGAAGATCAGCAGGCTAAGCTTGGTGAGGTGTGCTCTACACAGCATGTTCCTTGGGCTCTTGGGAGAGGAATCTGAGTTTAGTCCTGTTTTTGTAATAGGCTTTGAGCCTTTTTCCATCACTTTGGATGTAGAAGTATCTAAATTTATTACAAAGGTAAACTGAATTGGGGTCTCTTTTTGTGGCGGAGGGGAAAGTGGGAGACAGCAAACAACGTGCCATGGGTATAGAACACACAAAATGCCCAAGTGAAATTTGAAGTGTGTAACCCTCCTGTAACTGCAGTCAAGCTTCTTGCTGCTCACTCTTTGAAGTACTGTAACTGCCATCGTGCCATTATTGTTCTACCAGTGCACAGCTTTGTTCAACCTTTTTATTTCTTCTTCTGTTGTACCCAGAGGGATGGGGAGGAATTAGATGTCCCTGAACTACACTTCACCATTCTCTTCCCTAAAATCCAGGACCTTTTCAAGAACATCTGTTCCTACCTGTGTTTTCCACACACATCATCCAGAGAAAGAAGAAAAAAGGAAGAGATTTCCTCCCTCTCTTCCTTTCTTTCCACAGCATGGAAAAAACTAAATGGGATGGCTAAGTTTTGAGGCCTCCCTTGTGCAAAGACACCTAAGCCAACCATCCTTTGGGCAGCTGCATAGCCCTGACTTATGTCAGCAGGATGGTTGGCATCTTCAGCTAAAATGCATCTTCACTGGAGTATTCTTTTTTCCTGCCTTCATTATTTATCTTCTTTAAGTTAGCTATACTCCAAAGGAGTGCAGATCTGTTGGATATATTCCAACAGAAGAACATTCTCCTTCTGCAATCTAGCTGAAACCCTGGTTAGCACAGGATTATGTATTTTCAATGCACACCTTTCTCTAGCTTGTAATATATCATTAAAAAAAAATAATAATCAAGCTCTCTCTGGAACCTAAGCTGGTGCCAGAGGTTATAGTAAATTCTAGCAAGCGGACAGAAATTTTCCTCCCTAATTTTGTTTTCCTCAGGGAGTTGTGGTTTCCATGTAAACATTTCTAAAACCAGGCCCTTTGAGACATGCCTGGAAGAATATATGTTCTGCCTAACACATATTCACCATATCTTAGCAGCTAAGAAAAAGAATTCTGTGGTCTCACAACACTTCACCACTATCACCTCAGCCTGGTTAAGCTAAAAATTAGAATAATGACCAAAGAAATATAAGTGTGTTGAGAGAAAGCTATGGCTCATAATGGCTGGTATGTTGTTTCTGGATTTTTTCCCATCTATTCTGCTAGGTTTCTAGCTTCAGGAAATAGTGTTTGAAACCATGAATTATGGTACATAAGGACAGAGAAAACATAACACGATAGTCATTCATTTCTCATTGCTACATGGAGCAGTAAGCAGCACCAACCTGTGACATCCAGAGAACTTGCTCTAAAGGTTAGATCATCATTGCAAAACATACAAAAGACTTTTTCCTACTCTGTTTTTGTGTAGGGTCTCATACACATTGTCTTAATATAGAAGATCCCCTTTGATGTCCATTCAATTTCATAAGCCAAGAGCAAAATAGTTAGAGCCTTGGCAGACAAGGGGAAAAAATGTAAATTTAAGTTATTCTTGGAAGTAATTTGGATCCCAGCTCCAGACCAGAAAACCTGCCTGAGCAAGCTGTTCAGTGTCTGAGCCCAGCCCAACATTGGATTTGCAGCTACGAAACAGACAGAATCCAAACCATGGACCTGGATGCTCATAAGCTCCTGAACATTCTGTATTTCTGATTTGTTTGGTTTTTGTTTTTTGAGGTTGTTTTTTTCTTTTTTTTCATCCTGAACTCTCTCCTAGTTATTTATACAAGACATCTCTGAATATTTTGGTTAGTTTGGTTGAGTTTTTTTCTCACATGCCCTTACTTATAATGCAAGGATGCTATTAAATATTTGTAATTCTTACTAAGCAAAGCTCTGAGTAGTGAGCCTGGATTAGAGTTCCCAGAGATTCCCTCCAGAAATTCCAAGTGCAAGATAAAAATAAAAAAAAAGGCAGTTCTGGGACTTATAATTAGGGAATGCTTATATTTCAAGCATGCTCATCCAGTAAAGCAAGTTCTGAATTCATCTTGCACATAATCATTGATATTCTTCCCTCCCAGCAAAATAGCAGTTCTTTATCCCAGCAGAGCAAAGTGGGAGGCAAACAGAGCAGAAGAGTATGTGAGTGTATGTGGAAGAGCTTGGACTCTGGTCACTTGGTGACTCAAGGACTGTAAAACAGAGACTGAAGCTTATTATGACAGGAACAGAAAAGTTTCATATTCAAGGAGGGAGATTCCAAGAGAGTTGTGGCAATTTTTTTTTTCCCACTTCAAACAAAGCATTTCTTTACTTCTTGTAAAGTCCAATTCCCTCATAGGAATCCAAGCCCTAAAGTAGCTAAAATAGCCTTTTCTCTCTCTCTCTCCAGTCAGTCTCTGCCTCTTGGCTTCTTGAAAAGAAGGAATTTTGAGCAGGAAGTCATGTTGGTTGATGGCACAGGGCAGAGCTTCCAGAGGAAACTTCACCTACAGACATCTATAATGTTGATAATGATGTGTTTTGTGGCCCTTTCTTTTTCCCTAGACAACAAGACTGAAAAACAGATTCTGATCCAAATCCCATAGCTCTTGGTTTTTAGACACCTGAGCACTCCTTATTCCCCACAAAGTCTCTAAGAGATGCTAGGTCTCAGAATGAGTACATGAATGCAATAAACATTCTATTCTTCACTAAAATTCAAAGGAACCTTAGGAAATTGGATGAGTCACACTGTTTCTGACAAAGCCTGTCTTGCTTTCAGCTTGCAGTTCTTTTGGTTTACAGGCACACCACATCTGTGTCTTATTCTTTGTGTTCACCAATACTTCTTCATTTTCTAGTACTGCCCTATTCCTATTAGCAACCAAAACAGTACGTGTAGTTTTGCAGTTGCTTCTGATTTTATATCAGAACCTTGTAGTTCTAGACAGTATTGCAACAAACTGCAGAACTTTGAAGAAGTAGGGCAGAGTGGGATGTTAACACACCAACTGGCCCCTTATCAGTAATCCAGGTTTTTTCTCTAGATGCCGGTCAGTAAACAGCCAGCCCAACAGCCATAAACTCCTCTTTTCAAGCAGTGATGTATCCTGCTGGGTAACAACCCTTCTGATACTAAAGATATCTCCTGCCATGTATTCTCCACTGCCAAGCAATGACTGTTGACATAAGTGTCTCGTTTAATAAATATTACCAGTGTGTATGAGCATGAGGGGATGATTGATTCAGCAGCATCAGGGGCCCTATGGCAGCAGTCTGAACAGGAGGACAGAAGGGATTGCTTCATAGCAAATTAATCAGGCCCCAATCCTAGGACACTTGGAGAAACATCCTTTTTCCACCAAGTTGTCATGCCTTGGGGTTGCATTAATAATGACAACATATATAAAAGCAGCAAGTTGTTTCTCATCTGTATAGTGGGGATCATGACATTCACCTCTCTAAAGCCTGTGGGTCTCTGTATACTCACAACACTAATCAAAAAACCTTTTCCATGCACCATCCCCTTAGCCATACCTTTCTAAAGCTTTGCTTCAGAATCAAAATTATTGAAACTTGGTAACTGCTACTTACAGCTGACTTGCCTTGGCAGCCAGTTAAACACATTTTGTGACTAAAAAGTCATAGCCAGTGTTGGGGAAATGACTCTGATACTTTTATTTTTTTTGTGTAGAAAATTGGTAACAGGCTTCCATGGTTAAATTCATAAAATCTGCTCATCTTTGAACTGCTGTGCCAAAAAAATCAGCCTTTAATAGAAAGAATTCTATATGTGTAAATAGCAAGTTATACAAATAGAAGTTTGCACTACTGTTCCTTCTGTAGCAAAGAATTTTAATTCATCTATTAGGCTATCATAGCCTGTTATCTAACACACAAAGTTTCTGGGATGTATAAAAAATAAAATGGAGAGACCAGTTATCTAGATGAAGATAAATTCTGAGACATTTATTCATTCAGGAGGACCACATGCTCAAAAAATAACTACATTTGCATCTTTGTGGTTATTAATGAATGAAAATATTCAGTGAGAAGAATAAATGTTCACAAAACTTCTCTGAAGAAATCCAAATGTTCAAAAATTTGCTTGTCAGTAACAGATTGATTTGTGGAAACCCTCTAATTCATGAAAGGCAAGTTTGCCACATAACTACTGGAAGAATTCCAGGGAACCTTAATTTGAGACCAGTTGAAGAATTAAATGGTATTTTAATTATTAAACGTCTGTGTGAATCTAGTGCAAATTATAAGTCTTGTCTGTTCCACATAATTTTTTAATAAACTTGGGTTAGGATTTCCATAATGTGTGTTGAATAAGTGTTGCACAGTAAAGTGCTGTGGGAAGTGCCCTTTCTGTTACCTGGCTCAGGCAGGACTGATCCCACTGCAGACCCCAAGTCTATGAACAGTGACTCTGTCCTGGTTTGGAATAGAGCATGGCAGACAGCAGAGCCAAGTTAGACCTGCAGTTATACTGTGTGCTCTTGCTGGATAAAAATCCCTTTTTTTACAATTGACTCTGAAATAAATATTTAGCTATATGCCTTTGAGAGTAATGGTTTGTTTGGGTTTATCTTCTACACCATCATGTCACAGGATTTGGTAATTCACATCCCTTGGGGTGGCTTCCTACTCGGAGCATTACACAAAGAATGCATTTTCAGGCTAGATTTCCAGTAAATAACCCTGCAGTTCCAGGAGACTGACTAAAATAGCAACACGCCTGCAGCACAATGCCACTTAAGTTCAGATCTCTCCCTTATTCTGGTTCTATCCTCTTCTGTCTCTCCCCCAACACTAGCATAATTGTCAGTGTCCTCTTCCTGTGAGCATCTTGGTTTTCACCAAGCCCTTCACTAGCTCATCTTTGCCTGCTTCCATGCTCCCATGGAATCCTGCACTACTGATTCATGTTTCCAGCCTTCTCCACAGAGTCAGCATCTTCCACCATCACAGTAACAATGGCTGTGTAAGTTTTGCCAATACTGCTGAGAGTCTGAGAGACTACTCTGAGATACCCAGCACCTTTTCTCAGACAGAAACAGCCTCAGAGGGACAGATCACTCTTGGTAAAGAGCAATGACTAAACAGATACTTCAAGAAAATTTAAAAAATCTTCAAATGAATGTAGAATCTTGAAGTGTATCTTTGTCACATTGTTTTATGAATTGCAGTTGCTACATGTCCTGCTGAATACTGTTTTTTTATTAATTGCAGATGAGTTTTTACCATGCCTAACTCATTGTTCTCACTCTTTATAAATCGTTGATTCTGGTTTTGAATGCAGTTCAGTTCCCAGTCTCAGTGAGTGCCAAAGATTGGAATGATGCATTGTATAATGCATATTTCCTTTAAATTTTTTCAGTGAGTTATTTTTTAATTCAGTTTAATATTTTAATCTGTGAGAGAGCTAGGAGAACTTTCAGTTTACCCAGTCTGCACTTCTATTTGTGCTCATTCACGTACTGTGTAAAAACAGGGGGATTTTGTGAAGAGAGACTGACTAGCCTTTATTTTCACAGACCACCCTTCTGACCTCACAGCCCAAGTCTAAACAGGTGGCAGGGTCTTTGCAGGATCTTATCTACACAAGCAGAATAATCAATGCAGATTTTAGCTCTCTCAGTTCAAATGAATTGGCCAGAAATATATTGTCAGATTAGAAGGAAATCTGTGCTGGACAACTCAATCATACATCTGAAGGAGCATTGGTTACATTTCTTCAGCTCATAAATGAGCTCTGGGAGGTGACCTTACAGTTTTGCATACAGACACCATGCTTGGTTCAGCCCTTCCTAAAATGCATTGCTCTCCTCGTTTTGTCAGCTAGCATACTGCAGGACGGGGTGCCAGCTGGATGGCTGACATATCAGGGTGAGTTAGCAATGTGTTGTGAGAAACGTAAGAAAAAAACCTGAATGCTGACAAAACAATGTCATCTTTTTTTTCCAGTGTTTTTTGCAGTCCCTCACTTGCCATTTGATTTCCTTCTCTTTCCTCCTTATTTTCCTTTCAGCCCTGAGCATTTATTGTCCTCTCCTCTCTTTCTCTGGCCTACCCTGGCAGGAGTTACCACTGAGCAGAAGAGAAGCCTCTCTCTCACATCTGTACAGCTTTACTACCACTCGCTTTTCTGGGCAGTACTTTCACTTAGCCCATATTTCACTCTGCAGTGACAGCTTGGCCAGAGCATAGCACATTTTCCAGTCACAGATGTTTCTATCGGATCCATGCCTGCTTCTCGGAGACATGGCAAATTAAATCTTTTTTCTTGTACTTCAACTGATACAAATGATCCCAAGCCATACACAGAAAATTTCTTTATCCTATTTTTGTCTTTCTGAACATATGTGTTCGCTTCAGTATTTGCATGGGGAAAGGCTGATACTTAATTTTAATTAAAAAAAAAGAAAAAAGAGATATTCTATTAAGGTTAAATGACTGATTTTTTAATATGCTTGTTTTCAAATAGCAAATACTCTGGTCTTAGAGTAAGTAACAAAACATACATTGTCTTGAATTTTCAGTCAGATATTTGTTTGCATAAAGATCTTCCTTAAACTTCTGTCAGTTTCCAACTGTGCCACAGGTCATCCTGCATGAATCCAGTTGTAAGACTGGAACCTAAGATGATTATTTTTCCCACACAAAAATTCTAGCTGCCCGATTTTAACTTCAATAAGAGGGTTCTGTTCCATCACAGAATTTAAAGACTCTTTAACAAAAATATGTGCAGATCTATTGCCAAGAAAAGAAAAGACCAAACTGTGAAGATAAGTACAAGGTATTAATAAGGTGCTATTTAAAACTGTTTTCTCAGAACTAGTTACTGATCTGGCCCTAGTGATGGAGTGTTCTCATGTAGACACTGGAAGCAGGTCACAGTAGAGTAGCTCAGTTCACATCTACCCAGCTAGATTTGTTTGCACACCTACACTTTAAACTTTTTTTTAATGCATAGATTTTAAATACAATGGGAAAAATTAGTTGCATAGCCTGATCATATCAACTTTCTTGGTCTTCTATTTTTATTCCTGTCTTTCACTTTCCTTCCTTCCACCATTGCCATACAATGAGAGAGGTGCAGGGGGAGGAAGAAGAGAAGGAAAGAGAAAGGAGGAGTGCATTTCCTTGGCTAGTCAAACAAGGTGCATTCTAAGAGTTCTTCTGGCCAGCTGTGCATGTAAGATTTTATCTCTAGTTACCTTCTAGTTACCTCAGAAAGCAATGTCCTCGTGCTCCCAGTAAAAGGGTAAATGTCACTTGGTGCAGCCTTTCTGTACTTGCTGTTATTTCTTCACAGCTGAAGAAATAAGATAAAGTAGAAAGTGAATTGGTCAGTTTTTGCACAGGCACTGTTTCCAGAGAGCAATGCTCCCAAGGAAGAGCAGTGGCTGCACTAGAGGACAGCCCACAGTTGGCATCAGGGTGCTGTGCAGGGCACAAATGGGATGTCTGCCAGTTCTCAAACCGAGTGGGAGCACAGCCATAGGTATACAGTCTCTGACTTCCACAGCTGCCAGGAAAGTCTGGGTTACATCAGTAATTCCATAGGTCTCCTACAACCATTCACCCCAGTCTGTATCACAGCTCTGGTTTTAATTGCATCTGAAGTGAACTCAGCAGAAAAGCATCTTTCTCCTGAGTGATAGACAACTGTTTTCTTCCAGTTTTATGTAACCTTATATCATCACCAGAAGAAAAAGACAACACCCACCCTCACCAATCAGTCTTTTCTCATAGTGTTTGTGGTGCACATGACCAGGCATTATAAAGCACTACAGCAAACGCTGTCACAAGTTCTTTGTTTCAATGAAGCAATCATAAAGCCCAGGAATTAGCCATTTCTGTGTTTATTTACTACATGTTTGTTTACATCTATCTGTCTTTAATAGATATCTTAATGTATTTTTTTCAAATATATTTTTAATATCTAAATATAAGACAGGATTATCCATTCCTAGCATCGTTTGAAAAAAAAAAAAAAAAAATCACACTCTGTGGCATCTTGCGATCCTTGCAGCTGTACAGTTGTGTAACATGGGAATATAGATGCATATTTGTCCTGAGAGCTCCCAAATCCCTGCATTCTCCATAGGAAAGAAAGGGACAGGAAATTTCTGGGTTACTGGGCTCTTTGGTGCAGATGTCCCTTTTGCTTTCACACGTATTTCCACAGCAAGAGGAGAGCCATGCTAAGCAACAGACACAGAGTCTCATTCAGCACTAGTTCTTTTCTTTTTTTGTCTGCTCTAAAATAGTCCTGTTTTTGAGTGTTAGGAAGAGTAACAAGTACTGAACTTTTCCCCACATACATTACTCACACAGGAATGAAAGTGGGTTGAGATAAGACTACTTTTTTTTCCTCTCTAAGGAAAAAATCAGGTAAAGTTCAGGTTCCTTCAAATTAGGTTTGTTATTGGAATCACAAGACCGCAATCCAGCAAAATTTACCTGATTTCAGTATAATTTTCTATGTGCTTTTGAAGTTAAATATGTACTTAAGAACTTGCTTGCTTAGGTGATTAGGCTTGTGACAGAAGATTTAATGCAAACACCTAAATTTGGGGATTCTATGATCTCATGCTGAGAGCTTTAGGTATTAAGTGCCAGAGACACAACCTTTACATTCTCATATATTTTACCATATTCTGCAACCCTTAAGTTCAAAGAGAGCTTTTCTTCATCAGTAATAAAACCTGATCCATTTTTCCTCTTACACTCTTTTTATTCTGTTTGACCCATATTGCTATAGTAAGAAGAGTCTAAAATTATTCACTTTGCCGTGTCACGTTCCTTTTAAGGCAAGAGTATCTAGTAATCCATGGGGAAGTGTGAGGAATAAGAAGAGCAATGACATGTCCAAGGTGGCATTTGGAAGTAAACCCTCTTCCCCTTGAGGTCTTGTTCTAGATCTGGAAAAGATTTTTCCCCTTAACACAGGTTTTCCTTCAGCCATATTTTGTGCTTTATATCCAAAAACTACAGTAGGCAGATGCTTACTGTGAGAACTAGAAAATTATGCCTACTCAGCATTTTGTGTAAGTATTTTCTTACTACAAGTTTGGCTTTTGTTTTGTGATATAACCTGAGAAACAGTAGTGGCTTCCTATTCCTATGGAATATACAAAAATTAAAGAGGCAGCCAAAGCACTCAATATGTAACAAGACCATAGGCAGAACTTTTCTGGAGGGTGTAAAAGGCTTGAACTCCTCTGTGGGGTTCTGCCCAAGCAACTGCAGTGCATCAGCTGTGTATTGTCCCTCCTGGCAGCAGCCAGCATCTTCAAAATGTACAGGGACCAACCTTTGCCAGAGATTATTGCAAAGTGACCTGCTGTACACAGGTTTAAGGTGGCCTGGAGAAGGGTGCTCAGTGATTTTTAAAAAGTAATCAGGCTTTTTGTGGGGGTGAAAGCAGGGTACCTGGGAGGGAAGGCAGTGGCATGCAGGCTTATTCCAGTGTGCACAAGAGAATTGGGAATTCAAAATGATATCTGTATAGTACTTCAAGGAAAGCACAGTAACAACAAATGTAAAATATTACTGGTTGTCAGAAGTTCTGCATCAGTTGTGAGGCTCTCGCTAAAAGAAATTTTAAAACGCATAATCTTTTAGCACTTTATGTTCAGTTCTCAAATCAGACGCCAATTGCAAGAGAAAAAAATGTTACCACTCCTCTATTTACATTAATCCCACTGGTAGCTGTGTCTTATTCTCAGCGGCTTCTTCAGCACAACTTCTGCTGCCATTGGTTATGCCAAATTTGAGACCACATGGATCTTTCCGTGCTCTGCTATCTGATTTTCCCGTGGATTATGAGCAGTAGCTTTTTCCTGTACCATGATCTGTTCACACATTCTGACAAGAAAATGCAAGCTCAAAATGCCTATAAAAGAAAGCAGTATTTTAGGCCCAAAGCGAAGAAAAAAACCTAAACCAAACCAAACAGCAAAACCCCCAAAACACTAAACAGTTGCAGCAGAAAATACCAATACCCATATTTTGTACAGGAACAAGAGAGTATCAATGTGGAATATTTTAGAGCAATATAACCAGCTTAAAACCACTGAAATTTTAATTGATAACATTTTGACCACAGCATGCAATCCCCAGATATGCAATTTACTGAGTATAAACAAGCCAGAAGAAGAAGGGAGAAAACTCCTTGGCGCCTACTACACGTGATACGCACAAGTGCTGCAGAAATCTGCTGATAATCCCCTTTTCAGTTTGTGTTCGCAGCTAAATCTACTTCACTTCCTCTGATACTGAACATTGTGCAGTGCTCTGAGGTCCACCACTAGCCATAAATCCCAGGCAGGAAACAGTCTTCAAGTCTAAGGAGGAAAGACAGCATTTCATTTTCTAAAGCCAGCCCAGAGTAACCAGGTCAAACAAAGTTTGGAACTGAAGCTCTTGAAAGTCAGGATATAATTGTGTATGTTTTTTCTGCTTGTTTTGTTACCGGTTAACCGGATGCAACAAATAAAACCATTTTTCTTTCTTATTTTCTCTCTCTGACTGCCTCATTGGGAGCTCCTCTTTGGGAGCCAACCTCTCTGTGAGCCAGTGCTTGAGGTCATAGCTCCCTAACTGCAAGACATCTGCTAGGTCAGACATAGTTGAAGAGAATCAGCTGCTTGCAGCCAGCACACTGTTAGCACACTGAGTCCCAGACAAATGCTGAGGGTCCCTCTTTCTCTTTTTCCATCTCTCTAACAAGCAGAGTATCACATATACACACACATTGTATTTAAATTTTCTTGTCTTGATCAGAGATCTTTCTCCAGTGCCAATACAGAGCAGTAAACAAAGAATTTGGGCTCTTAAATGTTTGAATAATCAGCTAGAATAATTACAAAAAAAAAATTGCAAAACAAAATAATCACTTCTGATGCCAGGTATTGAGTTTGCACTGTATGGTACTCCTAACTTTCTGAAAAATCACAGAAGAGAAAAAAGCCCCTAATTTACTGTGTTGGATATCTGAAGAACAGATTGATTAACTGTACTTGTGGAAACAAAATGTCTCTTGATGTCAACATTCAAATCCAGAGGCTCTCTAAAGCATTAGCTCCTTATGAAGCACTTGGTGCCCTGTCTTATATTCATTGTTTAAGACATTTCAGTTCTTTCAGTAACAGATGTAAGAAAAAGGCAAATAAATATCCAGTATTTGTGTTCATCTCTCCAGTATCAAAAATGTATATACAGGAAGAATGTAGTTAGTAAGGAATTATTTCTTTTTAAGTGAGCAAAGGCTTGTCCTAGAGCTCCTTCAAGCCACTTTTTCTGGCCTAAATGAAGTGTTATTCGGAAATAGAACAGCCAGTTTACGGTAAGGAAAAAAAAAAATCTGCCTGGAAAAAAGATACACCAGACTTGATTCAAAACTTGCACACTGGAGTGCCAGGTTGGCAGCAGTTGAAAGTGCAATGGAATTGAAAAGTTTCCATCTCTCTGCTAAGCTTTAACACAGCATATTAGATATTCACAGTGCTGTGGCACAGACCTGCAGCTCCAAGTGCACTAATTTCTACAAAGCTTTTGAAACTCTTAATCAGGTGCCTGGAAAAGCAGAAGGTACAAAGAAATTGGTAACATACCCCTCAGGGAGTACCTAAAAGCCAGTCAAAATTGCTGGACCTGTATTTAGGGAATTGCAGTAAAAATCCTTCTGTACAGCTCATCTCTTTAACAGACTTTAGGAGGGAATTGCTAGGAGCTGGATTCACAGCCACACTAAAGCCACCAAGCAACATTTATCCATATATTGGTATCTGTTTAGCTAAGGTTCAGTCTCTGCTCATCTCCACCAAATCTAGTGTTATGAAAATAAGCTGAAAAAATCATCATCTATTAAGGGCTCTTTTAAGCTCTGTCCACTTTACCCTCTGTCATCCAATACACTTTATTCTTTCCATGTATACCAAGAACTAATTTCAGTTTTGCACCTATTCTTTTCAAGTCTGCTAACAGAAAACACGAAGGAGGCAATGTATACTCAGAGATTGATGCAGGCTCTCTACAGGACTGTCTTTTGCAGTAAACAAAGTCTTGGAAGAAAAGTAAGAATACTGCAATGAACAAATGTAGTGCAATAGCAGTTATATTTTCCATCTCAAAGTATTTCCCCCATATTTTATTTGTTTACATCATAGTAACAAGATCAAAAATTGGTTGAGATTTAAATTTTCATAGGACAGCCCCTGGGGAAAGCTCTTCTGCTGGCCTGCAGAGACCATTCAATCCCTGTTGAGCACAGGTGCAGGGGAGCCAGTGCAAACTCTCAGCCTTGTGTGCAGTCCTCTCTCTGCCCTTGTAAGATCAGCACACAGGAAGAGCGTGGGGTAATGGCTTTGGTCTGCAGGAGTTTTGTCTTTCAGGAACTACACTGAAAAACATGTCTTGGTAAGTCCAAAACAAGCACCGGGTTTGAACCAAGACACTTCAACAAGGAAAACAGAGCCTTTTATAAAAACATTCTTGCTAATCTGCTTGATACCATTTGAGCCTCCAAAAAGTGCCAGTCTGTGCTAAAACATATCTTTCATATACTGACTGTAAGTAATTTTGATTCTGTGTCTTTCAAGTTGGAAGCAAAGTGTGGGGAACATAGAGCATTTGACAGTTCCTGTAGTATTTGACAGTACCATTGTTCATCATATCCACTCAAAATAAGAAATATGGAACATTTAGTCTCTTGTGATTTCTTCAGTGGAAGGGAAGTATGATCCAACACTGCCACTTGGTTTGCACATTCATGACAGGGCTATTAACTCATTCTTTAATCAGCTGTGCTCTATCAGATACTGTATTCTCAGATTATACTTCTGGGCAGCAAGATGAGAACAGAGTTTGGGTAAAGATACCACCTCTGGCTCAGGGCATCCCTCAGCTGCAGATTGGTGGGGTCTGGAGGACTGAGTAAAACTATTTCATGCTTACCTTGGTTTTGTAGTCTCCTCTGACATCCATGGCTGGACCTACCAAGGACTGGACTAGCTCTTGGTCTGGTCCAGTACAGCCATTCTGGCATGCACATGCCTGTATGAAATGATAGTTCTCAGTGAAGGAAATAACCTCATTTAGTTAAAATAAAATAGGCCCAACTTCAGAGACAGCAATACAGTTATCACAGCTACTATTAGATCTTCATTTACAAAAAAAATAAAGTATTAGGCATGCTATACAATAAAACCAAATTTTGACATAGACCCACCTGACTGCTGATGTCAGGCACCATTCAGGATGTGATTCGAGTAGTAGGTAGTAACAGCCTTAGAATTTTTTTTTCAGTTTGTGGAGAGGGAAATAGGCTTGCAACTTGTTTATTACGTATTCTTTGGGAACAAGGAAAGAGGTGAATTAGAATATCACAGAGAGTCTTTTATTTTCAAACACAGATTAGATTTTACTGGGTTTTTTTAAAAGGTAAAAAATTAAGGTTGAGTCTGTGCTTCATCACTTTAAGGGTGATAAAAATGGTATATTGTTTTAGCGTTCAGCATGGTCTGATCTGGTTTTGGAGCTGGAAAACAGCACAATTCTGCATCAAAACAACACAGTTAATATTTTTAGCATGTCACCAAATAGATACGTAAACTTAAACATCTTGTGCCTCCTTTTGTTTCTAACTGGATTTACCAGGTGTCAGCACCGTCCTTTATTTGTCCAACACACAGAATGTCTGGGCACGTACAGGTCAATGTACAAACACACCCTGCACTCACTTTCTGAAGGATTGGCTCATGCTGAAAGTCCTGTTTACAGCATCTGATGAGAAGTCTTTCTTAAGCTCTTTTTAATTTCAATGCTGTCTAAATTCGGCTCTTCCGTGTTAATGTTAATATGTACAGTAAGAAAAAGATAGGAGTAATTTAGCATTAAAGATCTTTTAAATGTGCAGTGGAAACAAACCAATGCTCCTGTCTGAGTGGTGCATTTTTATCAGTCCTACACACACAGACTACTAAATCACAAAGGGAAGAGACATGAGAGCTCTTTGAGCCTGTCCAGGAGACAGGAAGGAGAAAAAGCAAAGGCTTTTGTGCCCTTTTATTGTTCTTTAAAACATCAGGTTTCAGCATCACTGGGTTTGGTAAGAGTCTCCTTCAAAGCCAGTGAATAAGCAGAAGAAGGCCATATCAGAGGGTCTGAAATTTGGCCAACAGGTTGCCTAAGGTACCAAGTATAGATGAATTTTGAACTATGATATGAGTAGATTTTACACTTTGTGTGAATCTAAATCAAGCTTGTTGTTTGCTTCTTCTTGAACAGCAGATTTTGCTAAAGTTTTATTGTAGCAAATTAAACTCCACCAAGACTACTTTAGAGGAGGATTTTTGTCTGCAAAACACCCATTCACCCCTCTCAGGAGACATGAAGACTGTAGCAAAGAAATTACTACAGCAGATAGCCCTCAATAAAAGAAAAGGCAAGGCACAACCTGGTATTTCTCATGTATGAACAGGACAACTTTCTCATCTACCACCTTTTGATGACAACAACAGGAACTCCTTTGTAGATTTCCACAGTCAATGCCTAACCCCAAGTACATACATACACATAGGTGCAATGTAGAAACTTGCTCTAACTCAGAGTGCTGGCAGCCAAACTCCACTAAAATATAGGCCTCCAAACACTGAAGCCCTGCTTTTGGACCTCATCCCTCTGGAAGAATTAATTACTAGGAGGGGTTTGGGACTTTTTTTCCTTATTTTACATTCCCTTGCTCTTCTCTGCTTTCTGGCTTTGCTGGTGAAAATGTGAACTGCTCTCCCATTCTTGCTCCCCTTCCCTGATTTCCATCGTTCAGATGTTTGAAAACACTTTGTAGAATTCAGCAAGCTTCTTCCAGCTGTGCCAAAGCAAACTTGAACTCATATCCTTCTGAGGCTTTCCCATCACTGCTGACACTCTCTTGGTGATCTGCCTGCTATGGAGTTTTTGCTGGGGTTTTCTGACCGTTTTTGCACATCCACTGTGTAACAGCTAAATGAGTTATGGATACCAAGTGAAAAAAACCAACAAAATCCCTACATTGCTTTCACTTGGTTAGTTAAAAAGCTGTTTAAATGGGGGAAAAAAAAAAGAAAAGAAAGAAAAAGAAAAATCAAGTTGGGCAGAAGGGGCAGAAAAAGAGAGAAGCAGTGTGGCCATGTATATTTGAGGGAGCAAGGAACTGTAAAAGAAGGTGGTCTTTTCACTAAGTACTGTCTCTTTAAAAATAAAATTAAAAAAATACCTTCAGTGTTTTCTTTAGTCTTTTTCATTCTTTGGCAGCATCCCAAAGATTTCACTGTCCTTGTCTCCAGCATCTGGAAACCATCAGGGTAAACAATAGAGTGCTAGGAACTGGAACCCCTGCCTCAGCTCCCGTGGGACTTCACTCTGGAGAACATGAGAACACAAACCATTGGACACCATGTGGTCAATTACTTCAAACTAACAAATCTGTGTGCTTTCCTATTTTCTGTTTTCCTTGGCACCACATGACCCTTTCACAATGGAACCCAGCTGTTGAAAAAGCCAGACGTTTTCTTTTTTAACCTCTTGCTTACTTTTGTGCTTGCTTTCTGCAGCAAGCTTAGGGTTGGCACGTACCCTAGGTAGAAGTGTCCCGCTTATTAAAATCCTGGCTGGCTGTAATGTTTGCCTGTATTAGTCAGCAGAGAGGCTTGAGAGTATTAACTTAACAGGATCATACTGCAGTGAGGACTCCACAGGTGGTCCTGTGTTTTCTGGGTTTCCTGACATTGCATGCCAGCACTTAAAGCAGATACACCAGGACACTTTTATAGCCTGCCTGTTTTGTGCAATCAGTAATTGCATGTGCAGTTGTGACCTACTTTTTTAAATTTGCTCCTAATGCAGGTGCTATGTTGGCAATTGCAAAGAGCTAAAGTCATCTCAAAGCCAAAGGCTGTTGAGGGGGCCACCCCCTTCTAGTGCTGTGAAATAAACTTTGCTCTGGATTAGCCATACTTGCTCCAGCACTAAATCTGGTGGTCCCAAAGCAGAGGCTGATGGGTTCTTGTTCTTCCCAGCCTTCTGTTTCAAAAGATGATCTTTGAGCTGTGGGAAACAGTGGAGTCTTACTGACCACACACAAGCCAAGACTTCTATACTATATTTAGATGCATCAACTTACACATGTGGTTTATTTTCATTAACTTTCTTCAATGAATGAGGATGTTGAATGGAATTGGCTTGTGCGAGAGAGTTAGGACTTCACCTTTAAGTCATCTTGGAACTGCTGAACATCCCTAGCACACACTAAAGAAAAGCAGCTGACATTTAATGTATAAATAATCAATCATACATACTCCAAGATTGGCAGTTTTATTTCTGGGAGAACAATAGGTACATGTGCAATGCTATGCCTAAAAGATGGGAAAAAACAAGGATGTGCCATGCAGTTGGATCCTCACAGCTGGAAGTCCACTCAGAGATGTGGCTTTACCTGTATTCTGGGACTCAGCTTCAGCACCTCTGACCTCAGGTGATTGCTTATCTGCTGTGCAAAGCAGCTCTGTTAGTCTGTAAAGGTCAGGGAGCTGGCACCAGTGGAGTCAGGAGCCTTGTGCTGGGTAACCAGATTCACAGTGGCAGCTATTTCCATCAGATCTGTATCCCAAAATGAAAGGGCAGTCACCCTGACTGGGTCCAGCCTTTCTCCACAGGCTGCTTGGTGAGGCTGGCCTTGCCTCTGGATACAGGAGGGCTTTTCTAGGACTTCACTGGTCAAGTCCTGACATCCTGGTTGTATATTGAGCACTACCCACCTTACTCATTTCTAGGGTGCTTTATGGAACTCTACTGCCTAATTTTCATTAAGGTTACAGAAATTTGTAGAAACTTCAGACCCTGCCAATTTATTTCCATTTAGAGCAAGCAGTGGAGTTCCTTTATAATTTTTTTTAGCCTCTTTGGATTTATATATAAAACGTTTTCACTGTAATGGCCTCATAGTAAAACACAACTCAACTAACACAAACAAAATGAAACAGAATAATAATATATATGTATCTGCTGTGAGCTGCAGACACCAACAATAATGAAAGCTGACCATATTAAACTTAAAAGGCAGACAAACTAGGTGGCAGCTTGGAGAGACTGATTAAGCAAGGAATGCTTTAAAACCTTACCTGCAAGCTTGTTAAAGATATGCTGCTGAGCCTAAAACTACTGAGATGGGTGCCTGGAATTGGTGGAATCTTGTTCCTCCCCTTTCCATGAAGTGCAATATATATTTTATGTACACTTTTAAGTTATTTTTTTTTTAAAGATGTGAAGATGAATCATTAAATGTATTTGCTGAAGGAATTTCTACTGCAGGATCTAAGAATTTAGAGCCATTTTGTATCCAGTGGTATTAATATGGTTTTTCTTTTTAATCCCAGGTCCAGCCTATAGTTCAGCAGTAATACTAGGGAAGATTTTTGCCCCTTCTCTGCCAGTACTTTTTGATCCCAAATGTCTGCAGGATTGATTAACATGATACTGAGGAGGCAGAAGTGGTAGGGGGAAGGGGAAATTTAGGACTATGCAGTAGCAATTTAAACAGCACAGTACATGCTTAATCTTCTAATATTTATGAAAGAGTTGGTTAAATGTATGGCAAAAGTTCTAATCAATTTACTACTTCCTACGTGAGCATCTTGTCTGCCTGACAGATATTCACAAAAGTATAGATACAGTTCTTTAAGGAGGCTCTGTAGCAAGAAACACATGTCATACAAGAGTTAAGGGAGCCTACCTTAACTAACTGAAGCAATCCCAGAACAACTTGGGTGCAAGCCAGGACCCAAATGAAACCGCTATAATGGCACTGATGGATGACCTCATTCCAGTAATGAAGAGAGAACACATCTTTATCCTGCACCTCTTTAGCATTTGACACAACTGTCCCTGAGATAATAGCTGTTCCATCAGGAAGAGGTGACAGACAGCCAGAGTGATGTGTTAAGATGGTTTCAGCCTTTTTCAACAAGAACAGCACTTCCAATATTTGTTCCCTTTCCCCAGCTCAGTTTTGTGACATTCCACAAGAATCAGTTGCCCTCTGTTCTCTTACAGAATTTGTGTGTTTGCATTTACTAGGTAGGAAAGCTGTATTTAAATGGCAGCAATGTGTCTGTGTGACACACAGAGCACAAGCTGGTTTTCACTGCCTGCAGCTGTACCACTCCTATGTAGTGAGCCTGTGTTCAGTCAGGCAAATTGAATTCAGGGATGAAAAACAGCTGCTTGAAGGTGAACAAGAACAAGAGGTGACACTGGCAGCCAGAGGACAGAGCTTTTGGAAATGTTTTAGGACTAGTGCAATCTGGAGATTGATTGATTTTGGTCACTCTTTTGTGGCTATTGTGATATTACTCCCCAAATCTAACTTGTCCTAATTGTCAAGGAATGTTTTTCTGTCTCTCCAAAGTGCTGCAATTATCCACTCTTTGCTGAGGCTACTTTAGTGCTCAAGTGCAATCCTGTGTCCCTGACTATGATGCCTACACCTCTTAGGAAGCTAAAGACAGTCAAGTACAGTGCAGTATGTATCTCTAGCAATTCAGGAGTCACCTTGTGTTCTGTAGCTTTCCACAGAAGTACAGGCTGAATCATGTGCTGTGATCCTACAGACATTTGCACTGAGTTCATGGGATATTCTAAACATCTTTGATTATTTGGTCCACAAAATCCTCATCTTCGAGTTCTTTCATGAACTGGGCCATGTTATCTGAGGGTAGTCACCTAATGGTATCACCAAGAATTCCATGAGCACTTGTCACCAAGGGCAAAAGCCTTTTTGATGGAAAGTTTCCTTTAGCTTCAGGAACAAGGGCAGCTCAGGAACTGAGGATTCCCACAGGCCTCTCCAAGTACATGGTGTGCACATTTTAAGCTTATGTTCAAGTAAACATGTACTGAAATATATATGTTTACAATATATTTAAAAACTGGAAGTCCTGTTTAGAACAAGATTTCCACTGCACTAAAGGAGAGGGGGAGAGATGTACTACTGGAAGTGATTTGGTCTTAAAGCTGATTATACTGGAATAAAAAAAACTTTCTGTGATACTTTCTTCCATCTTTCTGTGAATCTAAAGGATGCATATCTTATTGCCAGTTTTGAACCAGCACAACATGCAGAACACTTCAACTTTTGTGATCTCTTTCAATGTATTAAGCAGCATGTTTAAAATAAGTCAGTGTTTGTCTGTGGTTGCTCCCTGCTTAAAGGAACCTCTTTTTCCACAGGTCAAGAGTATTTTTATTTCCAGTCAAGTGTGGGAAAGCAATTGCAATTCTGATGTTGTACCAGAGATAAAAAGGCAAATTTTCAAATTCCCAGAAAGTTGTTAGAATTAAAGCAAAAAACATCATCTATGTTCATTTTTTTGTTTGAAGTACAGAAAAGCCCAAGCCAATGTGCAATATTGTTCCATCTCTTGCAGTTTCTACACTCCGTTGTGATCTCCTGATAATTTCTAAATGGAACCGGTAAATCATTAATTGAAAACAGTTTACTAGTGCAATTTTGTGTTTAAAAATAATTTTCAAGTTGTATACAGTCAGATTTCTGTGACTTTTTTCATTAATTGCTACAGCTTGTGCATCTGTTTCTACAATAGATTTTAATAAATAGGTCCATAAGCCGCATTTCCTGCAACTCCTTACAGTACAATCCTACATATCACCACTTGTGACAGATCACAGACTATAAAGTTATATTTCTGCCTCATGGGGCTGAGTTATTGCTAACCACCGAGCTCCACAGAGATGAGTCTGTTTATTATAATGTGACTAAAAAGAGCGAGTAGTCAGGGTGGAGAAGAGTGCTGAGGAGGGAGAGGTGTAACTGGAAAGAAAGCTTCATTTGTAGATGACAGAACACTGCTTTTCTACAGAGATGAATGACTTGGAGAAGATTTTGCACATCCTGTTTTTCCTCCACTGTTCAAATTTTTAAGCATTAAGAACATTGATCTAAGAGAAATAAAGAAAAAAAGAAGAAAATAATATAGAAGAGCATGAAAGTTACAGCTGAAAAAAAAAACAAAAAAAACGAAAAATCTGTTAACTACCAGTAAATTCAGACTCTGTGATGGTCATTTCACCTCATTTAGTCTCCTGTGTTCTGAAAGAGAGCTGACTTCAGGCAGCTGATCATCAAGAAGGATGTGCATGTAGGCAAGGCTGGAAGAACTGATTCTATTGCTCACACCATTTCTGCTGAGGCAAAACGGGGCACCAAAGTTATACCTGCCTTCAGCACTAATCAGTTGGAAGCTGACTCTTATTCAGATGTAATACACAAACTTTTTTACTTCTATTTAACTGATAAAATTTCCAACCATCTACAAGTGAACATTTTGTGTCTATTTTGTGACATCAGGTCTGCAATACAAGTTTTCAGAGTATTCCTTTCAAAATCTGATGGTGCACATTGAAATTCCTATTGGGAAAGGACCAAAGGAATACATTGTATGTGATATGAGAGGAAATGGCATTCAGTTTGCTGCTTCTGTAGTTAGGTACCACAACATACTGGGATTTTGAGTCTTGGTTTAGACAGTGCCACCTGGTAACCGGTTCAGCTAACACCTGGGCTTGTTTGTTTTCAAATACCTGTTTACATGACTGAGCACTTGGCTTAGGGAAAGCAAATGTTCAGACAGTACAGATGCTGCAAAGGGAAGTTCATCTTCACACTGGACAAAAAGGTTGCAGGCCCTTTCCTCCTGCTCTAAATCTTTCTATGGTAGTGCACCACTAGTCAGGAATTTTAAGCCAGCGATAGGATGGACATCAGTATGACTCAGGTTCTTACTTTCTTCTGCAAACTCTACCTTGTTTTCAGTGTAAGGGGCTGTTTGGCTCTCTCCATCTAAGGGAATGAAAATGTCCTTTGCTTGTGGGGCTATTAGTCTTTATCTGAATGGTTTGAAGAGAATTACCATATTCAAATTAGTGCAAAACTCAGTAGTCTAAGGCTTTTATTTATTTATTGCAGCAAACAGGTTTGTGAATAGTCTCTATTTCTTGGACAAAAGAAAAGTTCTCCATTATTTATATGCCCTTTTACTGGCAAGATTCAGCTTTTTCCTTTTGTCCTTCCTATTTACTAGTGCAAATACTAAAACAACCTGCTCCCAGCTGTTGAAGCCCCACACTCTCCCTTTCCCCCTGACAGGAGCAGACAGCTGTTACTGTGCACAACACAGGCACTGCAGGATCAAATCCAGGCAACCTTGATCACTGCTTTTCTAGGGAGAAGTTTTGAACTGTAGTTTGGAAAACTCACTGCCGAGCAGGAGCTTCATGTGCCATTCTACTTCTGTTCTTTGTTCATCCATAATGCTGGTTAACAGAAGAAGCATTACATGTTTTCTTTTGGTTAAACACTTTTAGCATAATCTACTTTTAGCTGAATTAATTGTTTGAAAGAGGGAAATGCAAATCCTAAACTGGCCCCACACACTTCAGCAGACTATTGCTAAGTTGTGGTTGAAAGCAATTGCTTCTGCAAGTTTACAAACCTGACTTTGCTGTAACAGCACTGCCTTACATTTTCAGTATAGCTCTCCATATGCAGTGTTAAATGTATGCTTGAACAGAGTCCCAAAACAGCTTCCAGTGAATACAGACAGTGAGAATGTTTTCCAAAGCAACATCCTAAGCAAAAAGCTGCAAAGTTATGATTGCATTAGCCAGGGCAGACCACCCAGCTTTTATGAGATCGCTTGAGGACTGCCACAGCCCACAGCAGTCACCTGAGCAGACACAGATGCGTCACCAGCACTGGGCTCCTGCCTGGCTGCCTGCAGCACAACAGCACCCAGCAAGCAGGGCCTCTATCTGCTCCCCAGGGGTGATGGGGGCATATCCAGGGACATGTCAGGACCTGCAGCCTAGGCAGACAGATACCTGCAAGTTAACCCAGTGACAGATGTGCGCGGACACCTAACAGCTGCACCCCAGACTTGTGTCCTCCACGCTACCCTGATGCACCAAGCCAGCCCTGGTGAGTCCTTCTGCCTGCAGAGCAGTGCTGCCCACTGACAGAGATCACACTTGTAAAATCTGAACCAATATTTTTAAATAGCTCTCCTCCTTGGTTAAAAAAGTGCTGTTAAATGCAGATCCAACCACACCCCGAGATGGCTGCAAAAAGGGGCAACTTTTCTACTAACAGGTATGAATACTGACATTGGAAGTGCTCCAGTTGTTTGCAGGCACTGTGAAACAAAACAGTTCAGTTTAAAAGCAAAGTTCAAAGGCAGAAAAGATTTTTGCAGCTGTTGTTCTGCCATGGAATTTGTTGTGCATATCTCCTTTTTGGGAACATTTCTTTGTTTCACGGTGCCTTCAAAAATATACTGCCATTGCAACCTTCTTGCCAAGTACCACTCCACTACAGATTATGTTTATTACAGATTATGTAATAATCTGTAATAAACATAAATTTAAATTGTCTGTCCACATACTCTGAAGAGTTCTTTTTACCCATTATTGACGTATTTTATAAGCAGAAATGTATCTGCTGCACTGTCTTATACCCAGTAGGGAATAAAGGACAGGCAAGGTAAGGGATTTTTAAATACTCCTTTAGCTGATATTAACTTTAGCATGACTTTAGTTCATGCTGTTTAAACCAAGTCCTGTGAGATGATTTAAGAATAAGGCACTTATCCACAGATAATTTAGAGGAATTCCTTTTATACTGCTTATTCAGATAACAAGAAGAATAAGGAGGCCTTTCCTGTTTATATCCCAATTTCATGTGCAGAACCACATCCTTAAAAAGAAGTGGGTGGTGGGCAGTCTCTAAAATGATTTCTTGCACATATTTCCCTGATTGCATCCTGGCAGCACAGAACGTGCTGCCCACAGCCCAGTCCAACAGCTGCAGCACCTTGTACAACCTAAGCACCCCTCCCAACCATCACAACGGACTAACAGTCACTTGCTTGGCATATATTTATTCCTTTTATTTTCAAGGAGGAACTGGGGTGCCTTAGAACACAGTTCCTCCTCCAAGCTGGCTTGGCTGCTCCAGCATTTAGGAAGGAGTCACTTGAGGCACTATCCTACTGTCCCAGTCTTTGTCAGTTTCCATTAGCTCTTGGTATTTAGTACAGAGCTTTACAGATGAGCCCTCTAACAATATTATATCAAAGTGAACTGTAACATTCGCCATTATAAGGAAAATTACCTATATTTGCTGAGTGAATTGTGTGCCTCATGCTAAATACACGACACATACTCTTTTTTTTCTGTTTACCCATGGAAGTTAAATGCTTAATGAATATTCTTGTCTTTCTGTATCCTTTCCTTGTTGCTGCTGTTATTAACCCCACATTTAGGGTAATTATGTATTATGATTAAATTGTTTCAGTTTCTTAAAAGTGATTCAAACCCCATTGTCTTTTCCAATACCTCACATATTGGAAGCTGTTTGGAAGCTTCTTTTCCTGAAGACCTACTGAGTGTACCCCAGAACTTTCACACAGATGATTTATTACTGTGAAGAGTTAGCAAAATGCAAAGCATGGGCTGGTACTGGTCTCAACCCCAAAGGTGCATTTCCATACCAGCAGAAATACTGTATAATTTTAGAGTGCTCTGTAATGGGAGCAAGTGGGAAATAGCCCAGGGCATGTTTTTAATGGCCCACAAAATTAGTTTAACTTTTCACTAAAACACAGCAACTTCTTTAGTGAGGTATGTTTTAATAGTCTCATTAGAAGACAATTTAAAATAGAAGAATAAGACTGTGTGAAATCAAGCCCTCCAAGACGTACATTGCAGCTGTCTTCATAACACACATACCCTAGGGTTAATCACCTCTGTACATTGCTCCGAGTATAGAGAGTTTTAAGTGAGCTCAGTGCTCATGTTCAGATAGGGTAATACAATATTTATAAAACCAGTGGATCTGTTTTCAATAAAGTGGAATATTCTTGGTTACATCATGCTATCCTGAGCCAACTATTTTAACTCAACAGCAAGGGCAAGAGGAACCAATGCTGTTTGTGAGGAGTCTGCTGTCTCATGGAGCAAACTGTCTAAAGGGTTCTATCTCTTCTGTTGGTTGTTGTTGATGTATTTGTCATCGATGGAAATGTCTACTGTCCCTCAGCATACTTGAGGCTTATTAGGATGTCCAAGGAAGAGCAGGCTTCCCCTCCTTCGTATTTCTGCCTCTCACTGGTACCTTTTGGAGAGCTCAAGCTGTCCTCCTAGGGCTGGAAAGAACCTTTTATTTCTAAGTGTTGCGCAGGAGATAAAAGTATTTGATATAAGAACAGCTGCATCTATGTGTAAAGTAAGTGTGAAGATAAATTCATTTCTTGTAGGTTTATTTCTGTCCAAGGGTGAACAGAGCTGAGCAGAGTGGATTGTGCAATTGCTAAAGGTGGCACTGCCCCAGAAAAAAGGCCATTTGTTGCTAGTCAGCTGTCCTAAAAACTAAACCTGAACTTGCCCCACAGCCCTAGCTGAAGTGGTCAACACAAGACAGCCCTTTCTCCACTTCTGCCAGACCTGAGGACAAACAGCAGCTCCTGTAGAGTTCAAGGTTTGACAGAAGTCCATTTTCTGTCCCCTCACAGGGCTTTTCCTGGGGCCCTGTGCCTGTCTCCTGCTCAATGAATGCCGTCTTTGTCCCCACCACGTTGACAAATGCCAGCACTGCAGAATAAGGATGACATTTCTGCTGTGGTATTAGGGCTGAGAAAGGAGATTATTCCGGGCAGTTGGGGCCAGGATGCATCGCACAAGGGAGGATGCGCGACGCCGTTGTTTGTGCCGCGACAAGGAGGCCCTTGAAGGCCGAACACAAGACCTGTGTGTGGGGAGACGTGCGCGCACAGCCGGGGCACTGTCCCCAGCCAAGTCCCGGCCTCGTGGCACACCTGGGGCAGCTTCCTCCCGAGCCCTCCTCTTTATGCCCGGCTGCACAAAGAGCCAGCTGCGCCGGGGCCGGCAGCCCGCCGTGCTGGCCTGCCCGGGCCACCGGAAACCAGGACCAGCCACCTCTTTTGTTGTCTTTTCAAAATCAAGGGTTTGTTTTGAGCCTGAGGAGGATAATGAGCTTCTCACCAGGCACACACTGAACTGCACATCCCCCCAAAATGCAGAGCGGATAAAATAAACTGGTCCTTGGAAAGACTGAAAAAAATAAATCAAGGGGCTGGAAGACTTTTGCTGTTGTGCCAATCTCCTCACACGAGTCTGAATCCACAGCTTACCAGAACAGCACAGCCTTAAACAATTCTCCTTGATTTGGAAAAATAACACTCAGAGACCTTATTATACATCAGGTGTTTCTGACTTGTTTCTGTTCATATTTTATTTTAACATTCCACATTGATTTTTTTTTTTTCCTTAAATCAGTAACATTGCTGAAATAATCCCATATAACAGAGAGGAGTACCTTAATATGAAAAACAAAATCAAGGACTCCTGGTAAGGTTTTCTCAATGGTTTAAGATTTTTTCCCCTCCAAGATCAAGGCAAATTTACTTGTACTACATCCCTGGAAGCAGAGCAGGCATAAATCTATCCTTAGACTAGCATATGTCAATGGAAAGAGTCTCAAGATGAAACAGGAAAGGGGAAACAATAGCAAAAGGGATAAAGAACTGCACATCTCCCTTCCTCAAATCTTTATCCAACCTCTCCAATCATCTGCAGTGAACACCATAACAAGTATTTTACACCAGATGTTTCTTGCACAATACCTTTTTAAAAATGAATAGTTTCTAGCCTTGAGCAAACAGTGAGACAGCATCTAGTAAAGATATTTTCCTGTGGGCCGTTCACTGTGTCAAGCCTTAGACTTAAGAAACACTGAAGATGGTCTTGGTCACAAATATGTTCCCATGACAAGAACTGAACACAGCACAAAGCCTTGCCATGCCTTCTGTGCCCTACAGCCCTTTGGTGGATCCTCTGCTCCCAGGAGATTTCAATTAGAACATGTATTCTTCCTTTCTATTGTTTAATAATGAGCTTTTCACTTCACTGGCCTGTGGATATTGAAACTATCTGCTACAAAAGTACAAAAGTGGGATCAGATATTTTGAACAGGGTTATGAATTTCTAAAATAGAGCTAGAACCTTAGGAAAAAACTGTTCATGGTCATGTAGAGTAGGTGAACAGCAGTTCTTCCCATGTGCTTTTTTGGTGCAGTGTGCTATTCACTAGTGAAAGAGATACCTAACTTGGTAGTGAGGTCTGGTTTTGGCTTGTTTTTCCTAGAAAAAAATTCTTCCTTTGGGTAGAAAGATTTACTCTGCAAGGTGTGTTCATATGCCAATCCATGTTGAAGAATATGGAGCTACCAGTTGGCCTCAGGCCACTCTCCTATTTTGCTTCAGCTGCTAGCAACAGGTCTGGGGTACTGCCAACATTTTATGCTGCAAGCTGTCCAGTGTGAGATGATGGTGAAATGTGTCCTATGGTGACAGCTACTGCTGTGTACACAGGCAAGAAAGTGTTGACTTTCAGGAAGTGAGACTTTAGGTATTTGTGATAAGGAAATGCTGTGGGTGAGTGTCTCTGACAATAAATTCTTAAATGTAGGAAATACCATTGGTGCCACTGGACAATCATATTGTGAGGATTGCAAATGGTTTATTCATTTTGCTTTTTAAAGAAAGACCAGGCAAAGTGATAATAAAAAAAAAAATTGGAATAGAAATGTCATCTACTTGCATGAAAGGAAATGGTGATTACAGCTCACTTGTTTAGAGAGTTCCCATTTTGTTTGAGTTTTCTGACTATATTCTGTTCAAAACAGTTTCCATCCAAAATTTTTACAGCAATGACTATCTTATACAGAATGGGCCTAAAACATAGGTGTTCAAAAGACTTCCTTACAGTACAGCCAGGCAGCCTGATGAGTCAAATATGAGTTTCTTATTTCAACACAGAAAAGATGTTATTTCTCTCAAAAACTCAACCAACATCCATGGCCTGAATCAACCTATGACCTTTTTTTTCCCCAGGAAGTTTCAGATAAAAGTCCTCCTGGCTTATTTTATGACTGAATAGAACAACAAAATAATTAGTTATGAAAAGACAAAGAGTCAGTTAACTGACAGAAGGCAGAGTCTGAACAGTTGAAAAGGCTATAAATTTTATTCCTCTTTGTTGTGTGAGCGTCACCTCTGGACACCACTTTTCTCCATTTTAGCAAGAACTCTGATGTGAGAAGTGATCTTCACCCAACACTGCCTGTGTTGTTCTCTTACCCTTCAGATACCTATGAGTATTCTCACTCTGTACTTACTGGTTGCACTCCATCCTTCCTCACCTTCAAGGTACTACATATTTCTGCATGTGATTAAGAAAGATGTTACAGAGGGAACGGGTTTGCTTCAGCTTGTTTTCATGAGAATCTCAGTAAAATGCTCCTCAATGTTCTTGTAACACTACAAACATGAACTATGAATCTCACAGAATGGTTGATGAGGTCTGGCAGCTGCTGATGCTGTTCTTGGGGAATGACAAGTGATTCTTTAGATGATTCAAGTTAGCTTTGCACAGAGCGGAAAAAAAAACAGTCAAGGAGCCCAGTGGAAAATACAACTGCAGGAACAGGAGGCACTGAGAAGGGAAGGATGGAAGAGATTAGAGGTTCAGATTCCTACTGTATTATCACACACTGCACAGTAAATGATGGTTGCCTTTGGGTCATCTAAAAGTATGGGTGTATATGCCTATAAGCTTTCACTGCAATCCCATGGCTATATTTAAAATACTGAGACTTTCTGTTGCATTTCAATTAAGATGTTAAAAGCTTGCTCTTCCATCACTGGGAGAACAAGCCTACTGTAGAAGAAAACTATTTGGGGTTTCCTCCCAGGCACCTCTACATGCAGAGATGGCCAGAGCAAGCAAGGAGCACTCAAGCAGTGTCATGCACATGAACCAAGTCAGGTAGCTGGGATTTGGTGGCTCTTGAGGTAGATAAACAAACATATGACTGCTCTGGGTAGAAAGGGTGGGTTTCTAAGGTTTTTTTTCTATGCAATAGGCTCATTATTTACCAGTATTTCTAAAGGAAAGAATACTGGGACAAGGAAAAAGTCCCCTTCACATTTATGCAGTTTGAGTATCAGCATCTGAAGTCATACTTCATTTTTGGGCTATGCCTAGCATGTCTTTTTCCAGGCTCAAAAAGAATGCTGTAATTTGAAGCAGGCTGACTCAACTGGTGTTTTTGTATGTCATCTCATAGACAGCATGACAGGGGGGAAGGTGGAGGGAAGGAGGCTGAGGTGGAGAAAAGGAGGGCGGTTGCTCATCTGGTCTTTATTTCCTTTCCCTGTTTCTTAATAGTTCAGGCAAATGGCCCATTCCAGCCAGAAGCAATGACACTCTGGCTGTGGTATTTCATCTTGGAGGAGGACAGGCCACAGCTTGTCCTGTGTGCTGGTGTCCCAAGAGCCTGTACCACTGTGCTGCTGTGGATTTGGGGAGGTTACAGGGGGCACATAGTTCTTACACTGCATTTGGTACAGGGAGAAGCTTTCTAAGAGGGCCCAAGCTTCATCTTTTGCATAAAGAATTTCCTAGCTGGAAATCCTTACAACAGTATAGGTACTTGCCATACCTTCTGTTTGTTTTTTTTTAATAATGGAGATGGCACCAGCAGATAATTGGAAGTGACAGTTCTGACTGCTTTAACCAGTTAGGTTGTAGAGAAAACAAACTGAACAAAAACATCCATAAACAGAGACTTTATAAAAAATGGCTCAAAGGGGTGAGGCCAAAGGGGTCACCAGAGATAGGCCTATAGCAGTCCTTGCTCAAAACTCCTGCCTGAGAATTGTATAACAAGATCCATGAATACTGCTCACTATTGTAGTAACAAACATTGATTAAATTCCCAGAATGTGAGGTACACTAGCACTGCCCATACTCCAGATGAAAACTCAAACATGGAGAGATCAAGTAACTTGTCCAATAAACCAACAGAAAGAGCCTGTAGTCAATCCAGGAATGAAACCCTGGTTTTGCAGAGGCCCAGTCGTGTGCCTTAACCACAAGATCACATTACTCTCACGATCTGGCACTCTCCTGCTGGAAGTTTCTTACTGTAGTTACACCTATTCTCATGCTGTGTGTGGGATATGCCATGAACCAGGTCTCGAATCCTTAAGGATTTAGCGGGTAGTTGAAAGAAATCCTGTCCCTTTCAGAAAAGAAGGAAGGAAGAAGGCTGAGTTCTCCTGGAAACATCCTTTCCCCTGAAACTTGCCCTTATCATCTTAACAATATTTCCTTTACTTTCCAAGAGTTGTTTTGAAGAGATAAAACCTTTCCATGAGCAAGAGCATTTCTAATTCAGGCTAAAAGAAATCCAGCATTATAATAATTCATACACATATGAATGGAACAAAAAAAAAGTATCAGTCCAGAGGGTGCAAGAAGCAACATAAAAAAATCAGAGCAAAACAAGTAATTTCCTGAGTGGTAAATTGCTGAAGTTGCATTTCCTATTGCATTGCATTAAAATATTCTCTGCTTTGCCACCTCCTAGTGCAATGCTTTCCCCTGCACACTTTTTTCCCAGCCTGTAGAGTACAAAGTGCTCATCCTTTGGTCACTGTCAGAGCTGAGGACAATAACTATGCAGGAAACTGCATAACAACTGGACCTAGTTCTTAATTTTACTTTTTTTTTTTTTTTAATTAATTAAGGATATAAAAGTATCTGTTGTATGAGTTTAAACTTGTGGGCTACAAACTGTGAGTATGGGAAAAACAATATTTTGTGATGACACAGTTTCATTTAAAAAACAGGCAAGAAATTAATTTATTTTTAGACACACAAACATCGAAGACACTAATTGGAATAAAATTCTTATTCACTGTAATATCCTTGTTAATGTCATCCAAGCCCTAAAACAACTATACCTCAAATGAAGAAGTAACTTAATATAAATTAGTTGTCTGCCCTGACATCCTAGGACATCAACACACCATGTTTCTAAAGAACAAGTGAAAGTAGCAGATTCCCAAGTTGACATTTCTTCTTAAGATCACTGATATACTAAAGTCCTTCCCCAGGTACTTTCAGCAAGTGCAGCACAGCAGATATTTGGCTTGGAGGAAAGTCACAACAGGTCTAGATTTACAAAAGGATAAAGGCACCAAAAGCTATGCTTTGTCATACAGCAGGATTTTACAGTGCCACTCAAGCAGCAGAGAAACCTCTCTCCCCTCACCATCTACAAACCTCTTTAATACAGGTGTTTTCTCTACTCCTCTCTGTAAATTGACACCAAAATTAGATCAAGCTGCACCCAATATAAGATTAAGCTACAGTAGTTCATGAAGAGCAAGTACTAAATGTTTTGCAAATTGCCACGTCTGCAATTAAATTTCCAATATAGCTTTCAAACAGTTAAAATAGTAAGGACAACACTATTATTTTGCATATAGTTGGAAGAGAGGAAAGCCTCAGATTCTCAGCTGTAACACACCAAAAAACAACACAAGTTCTATGATCACCCCATAAACTGGAAAATTCTCTGATCCAAATACTCTTGAAAATATGCTTTGATCAAATAGTGGTGTACCCGGTCTAGCCTGGACATGTCTATGTCCCTGTCTGGACCTTAATCTTCCCATGCAGCTCCTTTACCTGGACACTGAATAAGGAAAGAAATACCATCACAGAATCAACTGGAGGTCTGTAGCTTTATCTCATCATCATAATTTAATCCACATCTTTTCTTCAGGTAGAAACTTTGCATTAATACATCTCAGAACAGCAGTGAAGCAGAAAGCAGCATCCCAGTTGTTGAATTTGGCTCCGAAAGCACCTGCTACTCACTTAGATTTGGAACAGAATTGCCTTCAGTGACATCTGTCTGCCTTCCCATCTGTTCTGAACAGTCTCATGACCTATGGGGAGGCAAGGGGTCTATCAGAACTACCCCACTGCTTTTTAAAGAACAGATCATAATCCTTAGACCTGTCAGTTTCTCACTAGATCAGTGCCCCAGCTGTGCCACATTAGCCCTAGGAGAATTGTGAAATCCACATGAAGGCATCTGAGGTGAACCAGTTAAACAAGTCCAAAAATATGAGTCTTGCCCTCGGCTTGGAAGAGGTAATGCTTGATTATAGCAAGGGTTTGACCCTCCCTTCTCCAAAACCCTGATTTCAGCTACTAAATAAATATGAACATATTAAATATAGTGTGCCACCAGAGGGGGAGGGAGAGGAGGAGAGTATTGCCATTGTATGTTCTCAAGCAGCGGATGAAGAGGGACAAAAGAGTCCAAACATCAGGAAACTATTAAAATGAATACATTCCTAGTTTCTTCATAATTAATTCAGCATGTCCAATTTTGTATCAGAGAAGGGAAAGGAAAGATTTTGACCACTTCCTTTTATCTCAAGCTGTTTGGAAGAATACGATCTTGTAATGCTGAAAAGAAGTGCCTCACTGCATCCCAGCAGGCGAGTGTAATTTTAACTCTTCCACATGCCTAATTTGATATGCAAATCCCTATTTTCTGTTTGACATACAATTCTTAAATTACATAGCAAAGACCAAGGTTTGCTTAGGCACACTCCATCCTCACTTTCTAGCCAAATGCTTTTTTACTTTGTACTGCATTAAACAGTACTTTGAAAACAGTTTTCACTATGCAATTTCCTAAGTGATTTTTTTTCAGATTGCTTGCATTATTGCACAATTTAACATTAAGTTCAAATTTTAATGGTTACCTTCACACATATAAGGACCTGTTCTTGAAACTTTAGGTTCTGGGTTAGACAGAGTTATGCAATACTTTCAAAAGAAGCTTCATTAGGCAGCTATTTATATGCTCAAGTAATTTCATTGTTTCCAAGGTCCTACAGGAACAAGCATAATAAAGCTGTGATTGGCTGCAAACATAGACAGCCCATGTGGGAGCTCTTTCATGGTCATTCAACAAGCAAAGAGTAGCATGTGCAGGTAAAATAAATCCTTGAAGTACAGTCTACCAAGATAATTATTTGCATCTTTCCTTAACAGAAGATTTGTGTAGGGTTGGCAGAGTTCTGTGGCTCTGTAAATCTACCAAACACATTAACTGTTTGATCACTTCCTGTTGCCTTGTATATAGCACATGAGGTACTAAATATATAAGCATACCTGGAAGATTCATGTGAACATTCAGAAAATGCAGAAGTAAATCTGAGATTAGTTAGAATTGTAAATGCAAGGGGAGTTTACCCTTCTATTAAGGCTCCACTACAGGGAGAACAGGATTCTGTGCAATACAGAAGTCACTCAAATATTCTTCTATGAAAAGGATTAACTGAAAAAAAGAGTTGTTGTTTGCTTGTTTTTTTCATAATAGCACTTATCTAAGTGAGATGAAGGTCAGGGTTCCACTATGGTACACAAGCTATATTACCATAGGTAGCCCAAAATGATTTATACAATGCCACAAGAACTGCAGAAATAACAAGAAAGAGCTAAAGGACCTTTCCCCACTGCAAATGAGGAGCTGAGGTACAATCTGACTGTTAACAGAGAGAATCTCTTAGGGCTCTATACTCAATCCAGGTGTTGGAAGTCTAACACCAGTCTCATGTTACCATTCTACCAAATACTTTTGTCCTCTACTGTTTGCTTGCACCAGTATGTCCAAGACCTTTTTTTGTCTGGACAGAGGCCTGTGAAAGCAGCATGCTATTCATGAACAGATTTGTTTACTCAGGCTGGATTTTACTGAACTACACGTTTCCTATCTCTATACTACCTGTGGAATGATGAGTAGGAGTGGCAAAGAAAATCCATACTATCAACTTCTCAGACCATTCAGTGTTGGGTAATTATCACATCAGATAATTGCAGAATTGCCAATTAGCAACTATTCTGCTTCAAACTAACTTAGCATAGTAATGATACCATATCTTTGACCCAGAGGTGGTTCTAATGATCAGCTCAAATAGGCATTTTGTAGCAGAACAAAAGCCTTTGCTCTGAGCAGCATGGCAAGGACTCTGAAAAATCTGAGAAACCAGATATTGATTTAACTGTTGAAATGTTTGCCAAACCAGCTTCTTGGATTTCTAGACTTCGAGGGACATGTCCACGACAACTATGCCTATTGATTTAATCATCACCAGAAACCATATGTGTGTTATTAGTAACAAACTGCTAAACCTTTCTCTTGGTTTACCTCTGTGAAAACTAGATCAAAATCACAGTTAACATACACAACACATTTGACAACGTTGGTTTTTCAAAACAGCCAAGAGGTATATACTCCAAATGACACACATAAAATTTGACTTCTGCCATATAAAAATATACCTGTGAAATTTCATTTACACAGCTTAATCAATATGCTTTTAAACCTTCCAAAACATTAAGACTTGGGGAGTGAAAAAGTTTGTAACAGCACAGTTAAGGTGTTTCTTCAAGAACAATACAAGAAACACTGCTGGTTTATACTGCATACTGCACAAACTTGCATGTTTTGTTTAACGCTCTGCTCCTGGGAAATTTAGTAAAATATACTTTACTTGACTGTAACAGCTTCATTATTTGGGAGCTCAGGACAAAGCCAGCTTCTACCTTGATCGTGCTGTAAGAGTGGCAGTGGCACACATGTGATAAAAGGTTTCAGATCAGCAACAACTGATGAGCTTTAGCTGCCAAGAAAAACATGTCAGTTTCTATGGATGCAGAGGTGGGAAAACCACGCAGTAGGCTCCCCAGTCAGAGGCTGAAGCCATGCCACAGACAAGTCTCCTAAGAAAATCCCAGTCAAATAAAACACATACTGGCCTCCTCTTTTAAGCTATACAAACAAGTTTAAGTTTTCTTTATTTTTCAGGCATGTCTTGCTCAGATCATTTTATCTATCATAAATCTTTAATCTGAAATATCCAATACAACTAGAAATTCCATAATTCCTACTTTTCAGCAAGACAAATAGAATGTTCTATTTAAATAGTAAATCCGTAGTGAAGAACCTATTTTCTGACCATTATCCATTTTTTCCCTTAACAGGCCTGTATCAAGACCTCTCATCATATCACTAATACACAAATTAAACTAGAGACAAAGCTGAAAAAAACCATTAGTTTGGGTTCTATCTCCCCTAGCTGCTCTTTCTATATTGCACATACTAATTAAAGATGTATTGACTGCTGGTTTAAATCAATACCTCAGAAGTCTTCAGTGTCAGACATCAGCAATGTCATTCCTAAACACATCACCTATCTGCCTATGTCTTCTGTTGATAATCAAGATTTATATGAGCACAAAAGTGAGAAAAAAAAAGTTGACCAAAAGATTCCCTTTTATATTCCATTTTGGCATAAGTGTGCCCTCATTCTCTTCCCAGTATGCACAGAGCTGAGAAAGGAGAGCACTTCTGTGACTTTCCCAATGCTGTACAACTTGCTGCAATATCAGGACTAGAATGGCTCCACACCCAGTACACCCAGTCAGTCCCTATACTTTCTTTTTAATTTCCTAATTGAACCTTTTGGGGATGTGTTATCATATCTTTATTAAAACTATGCACAAACAGTAGTACACAGTAAGAGTGCTGGGGCATTTTTAATGCCATCTCCCAGTTGTGCTGATGTTGGAGAGTTCACATTTCAAAATACAGCTCTGACCCTCCCACTCCCACGAACCCCTCGGGAGATGGTCAGTGCATCAAGCTGTTTGCTGCTACCCTTTTCATTTGATCAAGCATGCTAACAAGCAGACCCTCAGGGTTCTTCTATGAAGGGGGTCCACCAACCAATGTTAGGCTGATTTCATCTTTCCCTTTGCTGTACAGAGCCCTTTCAGCTGTGTAAAACAAACTTGGGGGACAATGAGGAGAAGAAAAGCATTAAATTGTGTCTCTTCATTTTGCTTTGAGGAAACTCTGCCTCATGTTGTTTATAATGAATCTAGTTTTCAGCAGGGCCTGTTGGGGGAGGGGGGGCATGTTTTGTTTTTGCTGACTGCAAACTGATACTTTGAGGGAATTGTTTAGGCAAAGAAGCGTCCTTTATTATGTACGTCATTGCCAAGTGATTTGGCAGATCCCTCCATGAGATGCACTCTCTGATAGGTTGACAGAGAGCTGGACTGGCCACTTACCAGCAGAAAAGCTCAACTTAAACACTTTAAAAATCTTATGATGGCCAATTTGTGGTTTTGGCTCAAGAAAGAAAGACGAAAAATAGAGACAGCTGGGTGTCAGTGAGGGATGGAATATTGAGGTAATTTTTGTTACTGTGCCACACAAAATTCACTGGCTTTGTACATTCCTTGTATCCAGCTAAGGCAAACACACACACTGACTAGGTACACCTGCAAAGGCGATGTCAGTTGTGCCAGTGCTTGTCCAAAGTCAAAACATCACAATATTTCCTAATACCTAGACCTTGACACTGACATACTTCAAGTAATGATGAGTTTCTGGTTCTTGTAGAAAAATCTCTTTGGTTTTGATTCTCCCCAAAGGCCTACCTGTCCAGGATGCAGTAAATCCTTGAAACATCTGGCTGAAGACACACCAAGTTTTTGCAGCCAAGGATAGAAACCAGGCCAAAGACTTACCTGGGCCTACAGGCAATGGGACAGTGTATATTAATATGGTAAAAACAAAATATTGTGCCATTATGAATAGGAGGACAACTTTGCCAGATTAACTCTGGACATAAATAAATCCTATCTGCAGAAAGAGTAAGAAGAGAATGTTCAGTACAGGAATTACAGGACCTCAACACCAACCAAAGCCAATTATTAACCACCATTCAAATGGAGCTGGGGTGGGGAGAGAAGAGTAGGCTAATGGTTAAAACAAGGTAAATCCCACATTCTGGGAAGTAGGGGTTTTTAGGTTAATACCAAATAATAAAATGTGTCTTCTTGCTCTCTTTTGGCACTTAGTTAAGGAAAAACCTCTGGTGAAAATAGTTCTTGCCCTCCAGCTGGATGAGCACTGAGATACCTCAGTTGCAGTGACCGGGTGCTCGAGCACCCTGTGGGCAGGGCTGGCTGCTTCTGTGCCAAGGAGCAGGCTGTTTCTTGGAAATGTTTATGCAATTCAGCTGTGCTCCTGCTGGAGCCAGACACTTAAAAAAAACCAAAAAACCAACAACAAAAAACCCAAAACCCAACAACAAAAAAACCTAACAACAAACAAATCAAAACACCCAGCCTCAGATCTCTCAGGCCATTAGTGTATCTCACTCAGGTTTCACCTTCTACCAAATGCTGTCAAATACCTGTTTTGTTTGGTTTTGCAGGGTGGAGGGAGTTGGAGGGTTGCCTTCACTGCTGTCAGTGGTTCCTAATGATGTTTCCCACTAGAGAAAATGAGCTTGCTTGTTTGTGAATCCAAATTCCCTGTGGGGCACAGTTTGGGAAACTGAAGATATGGGAAGGAAAATAATATCTGTTAGGGCAATGTATAAACATCCATAAAGCAGAATAGCAAAACACCTACAGAGAATGTTGTAACTTTGCCAGCAAACTAATTAGAGTCACTGACTGAGGAAGGAGCTGTGACAGTCAAAAAGTTAAAATAAAAATAAATCAAAAGTTTAGTCTAGCAATTATAACAGGAAATTACCAACAGAGTCAGGGCTCCTACGTTCTTTTCCTGGTTCTGCTTCCGATTTACTGAGAAAGTTGAAGAAGGCAGATTTTAGAAGTAGCTTCTAATTTGGGAAGCCTCCATTTCTGATGCCTAGCTGTACACACAGAGGACTCCACAGACCAATATCTTCAGTACTCTCTGTGCGTGTGTCAGGGCAGAGGATTTCAGGGCATTGGTGTCTCTGAAGTCACCCATGTGACCTGGACAAACCCACAGTCACTGGCCCGCCCAAGTGGCCGTCTCTGAAAGTTTCCCATCTGGGATTTGTGGCTGGCGCAACATATTGCTGTGGGAGTCTGATGTTTCAATGCTCTTTATGGCTGACATAACATATTGCTGTGGGAGTGTTATGTTCAAATACTCCTTGTAAACATTTACAAGACTTCCAAGACACTCTCTGTCTCCAAAGTCAGTGCTATTACTTTTGGAAATAATGAACCCTGTGACCTGCACGTTTTCTAAAAGGATCACTGCTTGGTAGGGGCACTGAGCTGCATTTTCAAGTCTGGCTTCAGGAGGAATTTAAGTAGCTGGTGACTTAATCAGAGAATCAAAAATAATTTGTCTTCCATTCAATAACACCGCCCCCAATCGAAACTGCAATTAAAACAATCTGTGGTGTCTCAAGAGGAGAGGGAAGTTCTCTCAAACAGAGGAGCTCTCTAGACACAGGATTTCTATTCAATTCCGTGAGAATTTCTAAATGAAGAGAGCATGTAGCTTCTTCTTACACTGAGTTGTGCTACTCAGAGGCAGAACCAAATTAAGTATTCAGAATGTCTCCATAAATTGACCTTTTCCTGCACTACATTCAGTTGCAATCTCATCCTTATCAGGGACGCCATGGGCTGGAGGGCTACACTCTGGGTGCCTGCCAGCACTCAGTTAGTTATGGAAGTCTGAATGTCTCTCACTATACCAATGCACTTTCTTTTCTTCTGTTCTATACTACTGTAAATATGTGTGTCCTGGTCAGCTTCATCTTTGTTATCAGCCAAAATATTTACAGTGGCTTGTCAGAAGCAAATTATTATAGATGTTTGTCTGTTTGTAATGGAGGTTGCTACTGATCCGATCTTCTAAAGAATATTGCTACACTGAGGAGTAAGCATAAAAAAACCAGAGAATGTTGTTTACTGACACTACAGAGAGAAAAGAAAGGCTGGAGTGGGTTTGGTGTCCCCTGCTCTTCCACCCACAGCATGCAGGGGAGAAGGCACTCAATGTTCCTTTCCCTCCTGCTCCCACATGCGACCCAGGAGGTAACACAGTGTCCACCATCTCCACTGGCCACTGGAGCCTGAGTCTCAGAGCTCCTGCCAAGCTCAGGTCTGCTGCCAACCACCTGCTTCTGCAACCCGTGTTTTCACATAGGAAGCAATTTGGACCTACACACTGAGAAATCGCACAAGCTCCCAAAACAAAAACAAATGCCTTCCCAGCATGATGGCTCATTTCACTTTTGTAAACTTTATCTGGAAGCCTTAAAAAAGAAAAGCTGCTTAGACCTGACGTGTGACAAAGAACCCTTTGATAGGTGATCATAGTATCCTGCCACTATCCAGGCAAAGTATCTCCCTTTAGGCAACAACAAACTAAACACAGTGAATACATGGAGAGTGTTTCAACACCTGCTAGGGACTCTGGGAAAATGGCTTCAGCTTTACAGCTATCCTAGCACAGCTGGATGCAACACCCTCATCTTCACATACCTCACCATATTTTGTTAAGTACTGCACACAGTTTTAGTGAGTGAATGTATGTACAAATACATTACAAATAAACCTGGTATTTGTGTACAGTCAGTGTCAGCTCTACTGGCTTCCCTAGATAAAAAGGCTGTCTTTAAGGGACATTTGACATTCAGACATCACAATACACCATTTGAGTATCCTTTCCTGTTTCCTTCAAAAGGCAGAAATAGTGAAACCATTTACCAAGAGCAAGAAGCCAGTCAAAGTTAATAAAAGTTATTATTTCCACTAGTCAGAATGTCTTTCTGTCATACTCAATCCTAGTTTGTGCACTCCCATATGATAATATATATTCTGTGAAAAGCAGAACTATTAAAAATCTTCTCAACCACAGGCTTTTAGTGGAAAATAGACTAGATTTCTAAACTGGAATTTCTGCTTAAAAAGTCATCCTTAATTACTAATGAGCTACTCCTCCTGATGCTATATGTGTTGCTAGGAATATATACTCAATAGAGATGATTTTATCATAATGAAACTAATATTAAATCTATTTATTCAAAAAGTGAGAAGGCATATTTCTAAGTACTCAGTTTCACTAACAAGTATTATGTTTTCTTGATCTTTTGAATGCTCCTTACAAGAAACCACTCCCAGAACTGTTAAACTCTAGCTTCAACATATGAACTCTTTATTAACAGGATATGTCTTTTATGCTTGTCCCCAATATCTTCTGCCCAAAGTTTCATGATTTTAAAAAAACCTTTGTTTTTCTACTGTGGACACACACACACACACACAGACACTCATTTTCAGTCATTCATTGCTGTTTCCCTTTGTTTTGTAGGCTCGTCCGAAAGGAGAAGGCCTGACACCGTACCAGGGCAAGAAACGCTGCTTTGGTGAATATAAGTGCCCCAAATGCAAGAGAAAATGGATGAGTGGAAACTCCTGGGCTAACATGGGACAAGAATGTATCAAGTGCCACATTAATGTTTATCCTCACAAACAGGTAGGAGAAGTGCAGACCTGATGGCAACAGGCTTGGAACTAGGAATGCTGTTGACTTTGTAAAGAGTGGTTAAGACTTGACATGGACTGACATTAAACAGAACTTGACATGGACTACAACACATGACAGAGAATGTTTCCTAGATGAGCTGTCTCAGTCCTGGAAATCTGGACAGGTGTCATCAGAATTGCAACATTTGAATGTTCTTTCTTTCAGTACAAATACCTCAAACCCCTTTGTAAAAAGCTTTACCTGCCTTTCTTATAGAAAGAGACTGTGGGGCTTTTTAATCTCAGATAGAGTAAGAAAAGTTCAGCAATAGAAATTGACCTCCTACATCTTCTGATTCTCTTCATATTTACACCAATTTATTGTTTCTTTTCACTGCTGTCAGCATAGTTATTTCCCATGAGTACAGCTTTTTTCACTTGTTGGATTTGGTCATGGGGCTATCTCTGCTTACAAAGAGTAGTGATAAAGGAGAACAATACCAAGATGACTCCTGCCTACAAAATTCCTTGGTTAATGACACCAACTTCACATAAGAATCTCAAAGCTTCCAAAGTCTCTTGTTCCTTACCTCTGTTTAGACAGCTTGTCTATAAAGTCCAAAATCCAGGCTGAGTCACTTACCACATGCATGGAAGTACAGTCTTGAGGGTGAGGGAAATTACAAGACCATTTATAGCATAAGTTTATTTACCTTGTTCTTCAAAATTCTTTCCATCATTTATGCTGAAGTTGAAAATGCCAGGAAATCATTTAAGGGGTATCCCATCCACACTGCAGAGGAGTCATTATAGACTTAGATGTGTACATTTTTGTAGTAAAGTTTTGCAAGTAGTCCACTGTGCAGAGTTGCCCCTAATGGCAGGGCTGGAGGAGTCCAATCTGCACAGCAGTGCAAAAGTCAGACACACACTGTGTGAGGGCTGCAATCTACAGTGCTTCTGTAAGCTGTGCTTGCCACCGAGCCACGTACACGGCACTTTCTGGGGAATCATCACAGCATGGGCAGGGCAGCTTCCCACAGCCCACCCCATCACTGCTTCCCTGCTGTTCCCTCAGGACACCAGAACTCATGGATGTGGAAGAGCACGTGTCTATCCATGTGTTCATGTCCCAGCAGAAGGTATTGCAGTTATATGAGATTTTTAAGACACATTCTTAAGCCTGCATTTCAGCTAGGCTTCCCAATATAAATAACTTGCAACCAGTCACTAGTGCTCTTCCCCAAAATGTGAACTTTGAACCTCAAGCTGAAAGATTCTACATCCTGTTGTCCCTGCCTCACCTCCATCTGTTCTATTTCAGTGTTACCATTGTCATCCTTTCTAGTCCTTTTCATTCTTCCAGAGGTGCCCTGTGCTGCCCCTGGTTAAACCTAACAGCAAGAGGCAGACAGTGGAGGGAGCAGCATCAACCCAGGCACAGAGCCAGCAGCAGCAGAGAGCTAACAGATTCTGAGCTAACAGAGGTCTGTGGTGCTTCTTGACACAGTTTCCTGTCTGCTGTCCCAAACGTGGCTTTTGTAAAAGCATCCAGTGCCACACCACTCTCTAAACATTTATCAACATTTGTCAGTGGGGAGCTATTCTGCCCCATTTTGGAAAATATGTTATACCCAGTCACTGGTACTCTTATACTAAGAACTGTATTTTGTAAAAGCACAGTGAAAGATTTGGTTAAAAGTCCAATATTTCTAGTTTGAGAATTAAAGCACAAAAAAGTCTTGTGCACATAATATGGTTTTATTATTTTTCTTAAATAGCACTGCAACGCCACTAACATTTTCTAGATATATTTCCTATTTATTTTTTAGATTTTGATTATTTTGTTGGTACCTACCATAGCAGAGGTCTCATTCATGTTTGATTTCCTATGCACTTCCAGAAGTTTTTAAGCCCACACTTCCCACTCAGTGGATGTCCTCAGTCAATTATGTGCTCCTTCTGCATTTATTATATGGGATCAGAGTATTTGCATTCTCATCTGAATCTTGCAGAGGTTTTCCAACTTAAATTATTTACCTAAGAAAATGTCTTGCCTCCCCCTGCACACCATGATTCTCTTGTGTCATTTTAACTCAGTTTGAAAAAAAATAAAGTGTTGCAGTTAAAGAAAACAGCAGACACTACAAAAACAGCAAAGTCACTTCAATATGTGATGTGATTGATCATAGTACAAAAAAAAATCAATAAATGGACTTTTTTCTTCAGTTTAACAAAAACCAGATGAACTGGAGAAGTCTGACCTCTTTTCAAGATCACACAGTATTTACTTCTAGTGAAATAAATTATTTCTACTTTCAAGCAATCTTGTCAATATTTCTCTTCAACAGTGTGCGGGAATTCATCATCTCCTATTCTTACTCCTTGCTCTACCCTTTGGTAAGCATATAATTGCAACCTAACAGGAAAAGAGATATCTTGAAACATTATTTCAAAAAATAATGGTCATTTTTATCATCAGATGAAAATCACTGCTGGTCCCTCAGTATGAGGTAACCTTTTGTCAGTTTACAAGAGCTTCCAAAACTATAAAAGCTGTAAACATCTCAGCCCATATCTAAAACAGTCAAGGACCACATTTCCCTGGTGAGGGCATATGATAGGAAGTTTCCATTCACCGTAGTATATTCATCAGGAAAACTCACACCAGATCAAATCAACACCCCCATTCCACACCTCGTCCTAAGCAGTGGTGGACACTTACAGAAAGGTGTGTGTGTGTGTATAGACAAGGCACAACAATCACCTCTGGGGATACATTCCCAGCCTAGTGAATATCTCAGCTTTCTCCCAGTTTGTCACCAAACACATCAAACTTTGCAGAGTCTATTAAATAGCTGAAATCCAACCACAAGCTCTGCTGCGTCACCATCACTGTTGGAGAGTAGGATGCTTGTGCCCAATTTAGGACAAAAATTTGAAAACCTTCTTTAAGGATTGCTCGATATTCATTGCAGTGAATTACGAGTTTCTTCTCAATTCTTCTCAAGAAAGGCCTGCCCTTTTTTCCCATCCTCATCTTCATAGCTGTATTTCGTCTTCCCCAGCCACTTTCCCAAATCCATGGACTTCCCAGTACTGTAAGGTTTGTCCATGTCTCACAAAGGATGGTTTGGTGCTGAAGCACTCCCATGTAACTGGCTTAGGCAAAAATATCAGAGTACTGAAGATAATAATCTCCACTCTGGATAGCTCTGGGGTAGCCATTCAAGCACATATGTTGGTTCTGTGAATGGCTTGTGCAGCTATGCTCAAATCTTGATTTCCTATGCATACCTTTCATTAGTGAGTCCCTGGAGGGGAGAGCAGCCACACTTTCCTGCCACCTGCTCATTGTTCCTGGAGGCTCATTTCACTCCAGGAAACTATTCCAGGCCAGTTCCCCACAAGGAATGTCTCATTTCAGCCCTAAGCTCTTAGTCCACATGGCCTAGCTGTGAGAATGAGCTTTTAATCTCTCTAGGGCAGGAAAAGTCTTCTCAGCGCTTTTACAGCTGTGTATATACTTCAGAGTGCTCTATAAATACAGCTCTAAATCTCTGTATTTTAAAGAGATGGTGGAACATGCATTACAAGAAGTAACACAAGGGCCTGACAGGAGGCCTTCTGCCATTCATTCCCCAGCTCATCTGAGTAGGCACAGGTTACTCACAGGCTGTCACACCTGAGCTGAAAAACTGCTCCTCAAGCAAGCTTTGCTAAATTATTCCACTGTGTTCCTCCTTCTGCATTTTCACTACTCCCTCAAGTGACAAACCTTCCCACAGGAGTGCTTACAGGAATGCACAGAACCTGGGGCAAAAATCACAGGCCCATTGAACTCAAGCCTTTCTGAAGGCTAAAGAACTACCCAGACAAATCTGCTCTATGGCAATTTCAAAAGTTGTTTCCCAGGTAGTTACTTTAGCTACTCTAAACATAAACAGGAATCTCAGACAAGAGCTGAACTTCTCTATTCTTCCAAGGAATTTGGATTTTGTGGTTGTTTATGCTTCTTCTTACCCTGCTTCAGCAACAGAGTTCTTATAGTCATTCACCAGCATTCTTGGCAGTGTAACAGCCCAGATGCCAAGCTCTGAATTCTCATTTTCTTCCCCTGCCTACTATAGCAGCAACATCTGCGCCCACGGTTACTTCCTGGCTGGCCTCTTATCAAGGCTTCTTCTCCGGCTTTGTGGCTAAGGCCAGTGCTGTTTGTGATGACAGCTGTTGCACTGGTGCAGAACCAGCCATCTGGTGACTGACTTGTCCTCTTGGACACTATTTTCTTCCAGCTGTCAGGAATTTACTGTTGGACTGGAAATAATTTGGTATGTAAATACATACCTCATGATACTCAAGTTATTACTTTCATGGGCAATTCAGTGGTCTCATCATAATTCCCATATCTGAGTGCAACCACAGCCACCTCGCTTCCCTCAGTATGGGGAGGGGTGGGTATGATCACCCAAGTCCAATAAACTTTTCAACAGATTCAAGCCTACAAATATGATCTTTTGACTCTTTAGATTTAATAAGCCCTCCCCAGCATGCCCACACTTGTGTACTCCAGCTATGGGAATACAGTTCATCACAGACTGCTGCTTTTCTGAACTCTAAAATGAGATTTTCACCATTTACCTCATGCTGTTATCATTCATTCCTAGCTGGCCTGTCCCAGAGGCATGCTGCTGACAGGGGCTGCTTGCTCTCTCTATGCATCCTGCCTCTGATCTGCAGCTTTCTTATCACTGCCTCTTGGATTCACGGCGACAGGCCAGGGCCTTGGTAATGTCCCTCTTCCCCAAGGCAGATAGAAAAGCAGAGGGTCTGCTGCTCAAGAATGTACATTGCATTTAATCTTTCCTTCCCCCGTGCCCAGTTTTTTTTATTGGACTAAAAATTCACAAATTTGCAATAGCATGTGTTTCTTGAGGGAAGCATGACTCCTTAAGACTTTAACTTAATGATTATCCTACCAGCAATAGCTGCAGAATCTTTCTATTCACATTCCTAATCTGACATTTAATCATCTCATTTGCTGCATTAAGACTTGATGCACATGAGTCCAGAAAATTATTTTTAAGTGTTTTCTCTCATTTGAATTCTCATGTGATCTTCTGTCCATCAGTGGTGCAATTAAATTGTTCCATTCTACAGCAGAAAAAATGTCAGTCTTCTAAATACAAACAGAAGCAGACACATTATTCCATTCTACATCTTAGTGGAAGCTATTTCCCTCAAGATGTCCTGGTGATGCTTTCTTTAACATCTAACACTTCATCAGGGTGAATTTTTTGTTTGAGGGGTTTGGGGTTTCATCTGGCTGTTGGGGAATGCAGAGGTCATGCAGTACATGTAGATTGGGACAGCAATAATTCACAATCAGAAGTTAATTTGCAGGTCAGGAATTGATATATAAATCTAAATTTATTTCAGCTTCATTCCCCTGAGGCAGTATCTTTATTCACCACCACCAAATGCTTTCCTGGTGGAGTGCACAAGATTATTTCCACCCTGCATCTACTAGAGGAAAATTAAAGAAAGATGCACAAAAATGAAGTCCGGAAGAATACAACTGTGAATGCTTGCATTTAAAGGGGAAAAAAAAAAATAGAAAAATTTAACTTTTACAGTTAAACTCCCCATCTAATGAAAAAAAAGGATACCTTTCCCCTGAGGAACAAAACAGGATTTATTGTTGTTCTACAAGCCCCGTTTCACCACTTTCTAAGGAAAGGAGTTAACTTTTCAGCTAAATAGCCTGTCCCCTTCTCCACAGCCTGTCCAGGTGCATGGCTGAGTCCCCAGCAGCAGTGCAGAGCTCCTGCAGCCTCCTCAGTTACTGGTGTCTCCTGCAGAGTTCAGGCAGTCCCCAGAGCTGACACAGCAGCGTGCAGCAGCCAGACCCTGCTGCACCCCTCTGGTGCCACTGTCCTCACCTCCCCCTCTGCTTCCACCACACCAGAGCCGGGAGAATTGCCCAGCCCTGGTGGACACTCAGCTCTTCCACTAGCATCCTACACTTTTAGCATGGTGTAAGAAGGGTTCCAAGAGTATAAGGTTATTACTTCTAGGTTCTCCTCAACTAGTAACAGACAGCAGCAGGACAACACTTGCTGCTCAGGGTGATTAAAGGGTTCTTTTTTGTCTTCGCAAGAAACCAATGAAGAGAAAATGGCAAATGGAGATAAGCTGGGATTTCATTTTATGCAAAAGTTGGGTTGAATTGGTTTTGAGACACAAACCACACAACTACACTACCAATTTCAAAGCCTCAGCCCTCCACCACCTCACCAGAAATGCAGTCGGGGCTCTGCATGGCTTCATTCCTTCCAGCTGGCCCTTGGCAACCTGCTTTCCTGCATTTGTAACCCCTCTCTCCCCAGCCTGTGTCGTAACACACTGGTAACAATAACAGTTCTGAAATCAAAATGCTCTGCAGGCCAAAAAGCTGAGCTCAATCAACACAGGGGGAAAGCAAACCACGGAGAGCTATTGTTTCTGAAAACCATCCAAAAACTCTTGGCGCTTCAAGGCATTCCCAATGTCCTTTGCACTATTTCCAGGAAAAATGATTCCCAAGGCCTTGCATATTAAAAAAAAAAATCTGGCTTATATCAATAAACATGATAACTGCTGTATTTTTCTCTTTAATCAGAGCACAGCTAGCATGTAGAAGCAATCAGAGCTGAGTCAAATAGCCTGTTTCAAGTGTAGCATTTCAAAACTCTGGTTTGCTGTTGAAGAGTGTAAATTAACCCCTGGGACTCCAGAATCTGCACTTCATCCTTGTATGTTTATGTAATGCAAATTCTTCAAGAATATGTGTGTGCAGATGTTGGTGGAATAAGTGGTAGATGAGGTAGAAGGGCAGTTATTTTGACCAAACACACTTACTCAACTTGCCTGTCTTGTGGAAGGAGCAGTATCTGCACCAGTGCTTAGACTGCAAGCCTAGGAACAGAATTCCTGGTTCTGAACTGAGATCTCAACATAGTAATATCGAACAAGTCATTTAAAGCTCAGTAGGGTTGCAAGGCATTTGGAGATGAAGAATCCATCTACCTTCCTCATCTGACAAGGAAATCCAATTTGCAGTTGAAATGTAAATGAAGTTAGACTCAAAGACCTGGAACAGGACATTATCACGGCTCAAAACACTGAATCAGAAACAAACCATTGACAATTGCTACTGAATTACTCCTATATCTTGTTTTGACTTGTGCAACATAATAAGTGTTGCACTTATAATCCAGTACAATCAAGCAAGAATTTACAGACATTCCTTGTTCAAGATGGTAGAATGTGTTTTGTGTATTTTAGCTATTCAGAGAGCAGAGAAACCCTTCTACTCCCTGATTTATGAGCAGTTCTTGCAATATTACATAGCCAAAAAAAAAGCTTTAAATATCTCTTTTCCTGTCCACAGATTTTCAGGTAGGTGGCTTGAAGAAGAACTTTTAAATGAAATCTTAGATGATCAGGTCTAATTTCAGACCTTACAGATAAAGAAAAGTCTTTAAGAAAGGTGTTAATAGATAAATGGCCAAGATAGTGTAATTTATATTTACCCACCCACTGCTCCAAGAATCACATTTTTTTATATCCAAGATATAAACAAGGGTCTAATATCCCTGTAAAAACAGTGAGAAGCTTATGGCTAGTTTTCAGATTTCACACCACATGCTGTGTCTACCACAGTCCCACGGAAGAACTGCTGCCTTCATGGCACTGTGCAATGAAATAGTCTTTTGGATACATTTACTGAAAACAGATCAATTATGAGTTAGGGAACCTGGGGGTTTTTCCAAGCAAATGGTGCACTTTTTTAAAGTTCTGCCTCACATCTCTATCACTTCCCTACCTATTACACTTCCCAAACATTTAACTTTGTCACAATATTTGACATGAGTATTTTATTTTCAGAATGATTGTGAAGCCTTTTACATGCCATGGGAAATGAAAGCACAAATATGTTCTAACAGTGAATCAGCTTTATTTCCTGCAACGCTGTGATTTCATTAATATTATTAAAAATACATAATTTATTACTCAGGTTCAGTGCAAAGGACTGTGTCACGAGGCTGGATTTTGTTTTGGTTTTCTATTAGTTTGGAATTTTTTTAAACTATTATTAATAGCTTTGCAGCTGCTCTGCTTCAAAACTTTCAGCCTTAAAAACATGGGACTAGCTATTGGGAAAACACAATTTAGCTATGTGGTATCTGTGCATAGTTAAGACAGTTTTCTTCATGTAGCAGGTAGTCCTAACATTGGTAATCCCTGCTCTGCATTGCTGGGTAATGGGATTCCCATGCTTTAGGTGTTAATGCCTTTGGGACATCTAAGTTACTGGAGCTAAGCAAATGAACTCTTTTGTTACTGCTTTTATAAATGAAGTCCTCAATTCAGTATTTTTGTAATTTGTCTACAACAACTCTTAGACCACCTTTATGAAGAACAACATTAAATTGTGAGGCCACTCTGAACCAATGTAGAGGCTGGAGGGCTGAAAAAACCACTCCATACCTTCAGGAAAGAAACATAGTACCTTTTAAATTGCCAGTAGAAAGCTCAGTTGAGACATAAAAGTAGACTTCACATGCTTAATAAGGAGTAACAAGGACAAAGCCTTGAATCTAATCTGATTTCCTTCCTGCCACTGCAGAGACCCCTGGAAAAGCCGGACGGCCTGGATGTTTCAGACCAGAGCAAGGAACATCCTCAGCATCTGTGTGAGAAGTGCAAAGTTTTGGGCTACTACTGCCGCCGTGTGCAATAAACCTTCCAAGTGGCCTCTTCCCATCCCCGTCATCCTTAAAGATTCTCTGGCAGCATGTGATCAACAGCAGCACAACAGATCAAGATAAAAGCTGAAATAATTGCCAATATTGCCTATCTAATAATATGCCTTACCATTAATAGAATGTAACATTTCTCCTGTGCATGTGCATGCATGCAATAGGTATTTACAGGACTATGATTTGTATACATATATATGTAAATTTATATGTGTACACACATGAAGTGTTACTGAGGTGTTCACAACAGAACTACAGTTACAGGTTCTGCTGATTGTTTACACAGACCCTATATCACAGCCAGGTGAAATGAAGTACTTTTCATAAGGCAAGGGATAATATTCACAAGGAATATTTGTTACGTGTTTGGCTTTTGCAGAGGTTCAGTAACTGTGGGGCCACTAATTGCAAGCACTCACCCACAACACTGTTCTTATTATATGACAAGACAAAGGAAGATGAAACAAGCCACAGCATAAAAGGAGAATTACTGCTTTCCCAGTTTTAGAAAGTCTTAAGTTTTGTGCTGCTGATTTCTTGGACTTCTATTTGTTACCATCTCTTGGGCAGGGCTTAGGCAAAATAATTTTTGCAGGACATGGAAAAAAAAGTGAATAATTGTTTGAGGGTGTGGGTTGGGTAGAAAGGGAATGCCATAAGATTCCAAGAGGTTTTTGGAGGAGACAAAATTGGCTTGCTTATGCAACCAGATCCTTCTCTTGTCATATAATCCCACTGACATGACCCCTTCTATGTGCATGTCATGTTCATTAGGCCACAAGCACACTAAATTTACTATGAATAAGGGGATAAGAATACTTAAAACTGACCCTAAAACCCTTAACTGAAAGATTAGCCAAACTTACTATTTATAGCAGTTTTAAAGCCACTTTCTGGAAATATTTTTATGTCCTGTTCTACTATAGAAATTTGTTATAATATGCAACTTGTTAGCCATAGGGGTGTTTTGAGGCATGGAGAACATTCTATGTAGCCCTCTTTCTTTATGTCTTCCTGAAGCACCTACATACCTGGGGAGAAATTTAGGAATTCTGTTTCACTGTCCCATTTCAGGTAGAACTTTGCACAGGGATGGCCTGCTGCAAAGAACATCTCATCAGGGATTGGCAAATATAGACTGAAAGTACCTCGAGACGGTATCCTGTTTGTTTGTCTATGTGAGAGTACATTGGCAAAAGGACACAACAAGCAATTTGTAGCATTCACTAAAAACTTAAGAGGGATAATGTTGGAAGTTGGGGGGGTTTACATCAGCAGTTTATATTTTTATGAAGTTTTCTTTAGGCAGATTGATTTCTGTGAATGATACTTAGAGAAAATACTTTAAATCCTAAATAGCTTGATGTGAACTAAATTTATTTTGAAGTTCCCTAATGCAAAGACAGCAGGGGGTTTATGCCAAGTGATAGCAGGATGTTACCAGTATGTCAAGACAAGCTCTTACAAAGCAAGTAGAAAACTTACCATGAGCATTCACCTAGGGTAGGTGATGCTCCTGACAAATTTGCTCCTGGGTGAAACTGTTGCCATTTCCCTGCTTTGCTATAAGCAGGGCAAAATTGCATCTGCTTGTTCGGTGGGAGTGGCATGTACACATCTTGCAATCTCCATTACTTTTGGGCAGCCCAGGTGAGCCAGCCTGCTGGTCACAGCAGTGCATGAGCAGCCTGACTCCTGGCTTCTGACCACAGCTCTTCTGTAGCTCCCTGATTCTGGGCAAGTCACATCATCCTTCTGGACCTCAGTTTCCCCAACTGCAAAATGGGGGTAATAATACTTTTGCATACCTACCTCACAGGAGAGTTGTGAGGTTTACTTAATATCTCTTAAGTGTTTTGGCATCACTGGATGAAAAGTGCTATGTAATGCTAAAATAGAATTAACTGAATTAATCACTTGGAAGCTACTTTTGCCCAGTTGGCAACTCCAACTAAAATAGCTGAAAATAATATTATTGAAAGTAACACTAATAAACAGTTCAGTTGCCTCAGTGAAGATATGCAGTTTTAGCATTTTCAAATGCAAACACATTCTTTTGCACAGATTCACAAATTAACTTAGAGACAAATTCTCTCAACAAAGATACTAATCTGTCTATACAAATAAGAAAATACACACGCAAATCTAGGGGTGGATTTTCTAAGCTTGACCTCTAGGATTAATCTCAATAGTTTGTTTCAAGCATGAGTAATTTTGAAAGAGCAGCATTTTAAACCAGATCTAGTTTTTTCCCCTTGAGTACTTAATAGTACATGAACAAAAAAACACCTCGATGGTTTACATCTATCTAAAGAACATGTAGAGAAACCCCCTTAGATGAAGATAAGGGAAAATGTTATTTTATTTTCTCCCTGAAACTAAAATGTTGCTATCAAACATTTTGTTCAGTATTGAAATAAGCTCCATGTTACGATAACCACTAAATCCAGTAAAATAGCACAACTCTTGATATAGCTGTATCACTATATCACACACCACCAGGTTCTGACAAAAAGCTGACTAAAATATACCATTATAAGCATTGTTATTTTCATGGCAGTGCCCTATTAAGAATTGTTTATCCAGATTCAACACTGCAAGGCAATGCCTTTAGCTTATGGATTTTTAGATTGTACTAAAAATACACATGATCTACTTTAACACAATTAATGTCTATAGGTGTAGCATAATAATTCTTAAGAGCATACTTATGAGAGTTCAGTATTTATATTATTGATGTGTTCCTAGGCAGAAGACATATAAAGTATTTAAGTAATACTTAGCATATTTGTAACAAAGAGGAGAGCAGATTTCCCCCTGCACTCGTGTTTGGGAGGAGCAGCTGAAGGACACAGAGTGTGGAAAAGCAAGAAGCGACACTGCCATAAGTTGTGCTAAGCCAGAGGCCGCAGACGCGGCCGGCGCGGGATGCTGGATGCATCATCAGCACGGGGCACCCCTTCCCTGCACAGGGCCCAACTGCCTCCCCAAAGCTGAGGCTGGGGAAGGCAGGAGCACCAAGCCCAGCCCAAGGGAGGATTCCTCCATCCCTCCCTGCAGGACTTCGCTCGTAGGATTGGAGTGTTGGGCCCGAGGCATTCACTCCGCGCTCGAGTCCGTGCAGTTGGAGATGCTGGAAAAACACATCTGCATAAGTAATTGTGTGTAACAGCTTATGACCATTGGCTTTTAGTTAGTGGCACAGAAGGGACATTTCTGAATTTTCATTTCAAAGGAAAGAAAGATTACAAAATGTAGATTTCTTCTATTCCCTCCCTCTCCACGCAAAGGTAATTCACCTATAGATGTAACCAGCTCTTTCCAAAACAGAAATAAAAAGGTAAATGTGCAGATTTTTTACTGGAAAAATTAAGAATTGATTTCTCTTTTAAATTTTAGTGACTGCTTTCTGATGTTCTCTAACTAGCTCTGCATTTAGAGCATCAGCAAGCAATCCTTGAAGGCATTAGTAGACAGTATTGGCAGAAGTGAAGCAAGCATCAATAAAAAGTTCTAAATCAGTACAGGCCTCCCTAAACTGAGTATTCTTTAGGGGTGTACCTGAGAGCAGTTTGGCTCTGTGCATTTATTTGGCAAACTGGATTTTCAAACTCAGATGCTCGCTGTTGACAGCCCAGTAATATCCAGAACACTATTTTTCTTTAATTTTCACCCTTTTGGAGATCTTTTTAAACTCTCATTTATTTATTTAAAAACAACAACAAAAAACCAACTGAACAAAAAAAAATACCCCACAATTTGTTTTGTGAGTTGGTCATAACATTTCATATCAAATTTGGCATTGGCACTCCTCTGGAAAAATGGTTGAGTAATTTGAAATGTGTGTTGTAGGTTTTTAGCTGCTTTAACTTAATGATGCTACAATGAAGTTATTACAAATACTTCATTTAAGGGTGATGAAGAAAAATCCTAGTAGTTTAAAGGATGGCCCCATTTTAGCCAGTTTCTACTGCTGCTACCACAGATGTAAAACGATGCCACACAAGCAACGTTTGAGGCCTTTTTGTCTCAAAGTTGCTATTTAATTTCAGATAAATACACAAGAGTATATATTATTTCTGAAAATAGGTGTATTTTGAAGTTCCCCATTATATGGGACTTAGTTTTTAAACTAAAAATGTGAAGTTACATATGTCTGAGAGAAGCCTTATACCTAGAAGTATTATCAACATTTTACCTTGTTGTATAACACGAAATTTATATTATGCACGGATCGTATACTTGTGACACACTAGCATTTTTTAAAAAAAGAAGCCACCTTAAAAGATGAAAAGTTTAGAGCTTTTGGAAATGTCAGACTTCATAGATTAGTGCTCTTTGTCCTGCAGTCACAGATTTATTTTCTTTTTTTCCTGGATTTATTCTGGATCCTAAGAGTTGTCCACTGAACAGTAAGCAATAAATCATCAACACATGTTTTTCAAGTTAAGTAGATAGACATATATTTTCCACTTGCCTTTGCCAACATACTTTAAAACGTGATGGAACTATCCCCATAGAAAAATCATTCTCTCAGATATCGCTCCACTCCCAACTGGGCTTCACCCCATATCTCTTTCTTATCTGCAAAACCAGTGCTGTCCATTGAGTTTGCTATATCACTCAAGTGCTCAGAGGGCTGTTTGAGATCTTAGATATAGGGATGATGGATTGTGTTTCTAGGATGAATTTCAAAGGGACAATCGTGTGCAGTTACTAGCTATAGATGATTGATATAAATGTTTACCCCTGTATGAAGTATTTTACAGTTTTACTTGCAGATGTGTATTTATCTTGAGTTATACTTGACATAGAGTTTCTTTCAATTTTTTTTTTTTTAATACTATGTGTGTATTTTGGAAAACTTTTTAGATGTTAAAATTTTTGAATGGTTACAAATATTTCTTATAGTACTGAATTGTTATCTGGAAACTCTTTGCAGTAACTTTTTTGTATATATTTGAGGGCCTTTTTAAAAAAAGTATTGTTTGTTTTTTGGGCAAAGTTTTTACAATTGGGAAGCTTTCAGAAGGGCCTTCCTCTCAACTAGGATACTAACAGAGGTAAGAGTTTTCTTAAGTATTTTGCAGTATTTTGCAGAACTAAGGATGTATCCTCAAGAAAATATTTATGGAAATAATTTACTTTTTTTTTTTTTTACAATGCTTTTGTCTGTATAAAGTATGCAACAGAACTACATTAAGAAGGAAATATTGTCTACATAAAATATTATATGAAAGTTGGTACATAATTCTGACAAAAAACCTTGCAATTCTTTAAGCCATATTGTTTTTGTTATCCTTGGATGAAAATATCAGTATTAAGTAACCAGTGTATTATTCAAGTGCTTAGACTTATATGAAAATGCTTATACAGTTTATTTATGTGTATTTGGGGAAGGAGAAAAGCTATCACTAGACATGTAGCAAGTGAGGAGCAAATAACAGTATACTGTCACTTTATGGCCTTGTGAGAGACACAGAAGATGTTGAAAGCACCGTGGAGACTCGGCTTTCAGAAACTCTGAAGCACAAGTGGTGGGTTCCAAGTGGTGCCTCTTCCCTTCCCCATAACTGGGGGGAAGAAAGTTGGTTGGGACGCTGTTTAACTTGACTTTCACAACTCTTTGCAGACTGTGAGCTCAGCTATGCAGTATCATCTACAGCAATAATATCAATCAAAGGATGTAAGAGAAAAGGATTGAAGTAGATTATTGTAGGGGTTTATGTTTATTTTAATTAGAACTCATAGCAATATAGAATATGCATGTGCACGTATTCGAAGCATTTTACACTTTACATTTCATGTAGTTTGATTATATTATGAAGGATTGAGTTTTTAATTTGATATTTTACCATGCTAAAATGGGAGGTCTGCCCAGGCCTGTACTGGATTCTTGTTTCCTTTAAAAGGTTATTTAGTACAGCACTCACTGCATTGTGTAATAGTGCTAAAACTAACACTATTTTATGAATTTCTTCAGCTTTAAAAAAAATTAACCTAATGATTATTACATTTGTTTAGCTGTACCCACTGACCTTGTCAGATTCAGTTGGCAAATTGTGTAATTTCTTTTTCTGTAACTGTTAATAAACTTGTACAGCTAAAACAAACAAAACCTATGGACAAAGGCCTCAGAGGTACCAGTTCTGTTTCAGCAATCAAGATGACAGCTTGCTCATCTGGTGACTGTGTTGCTAACAAGACTGTAAAACCTCTGTTGTGGATTGTCCATAAAATGGCATTCCGACATGTGCCTTATTTGCTGGATAGTATACAGCTTTCCTCTAGTATTCTAGCATTTTAATGCTGTATTAAAGTATTGCAAAAAAACCCAGCAAGAGTGTGGCATGGTTTCCTTGAACATTCCTTCCTTTGACAATTTACTCCCAGCTGCAGTGGGTTCCTGTTTATAGCCTGGCCAGCCTTGGTCTGGAGCCTGTGGAGCAAACCTGCCCTACCACAGCCAGACCATGGGAAGAAGACGATGACTTTCTCCTCTGCAGTGAGTCCCTGTGCTGCAAGGGTCACAGCCAGGGCCACAGCTCTTCCCTGCTAGTGGGACACCTCGGGTTCACAGTGCCAGCTCCTTGTTTTCAACTGCCTGCTGTTGTCTAACATTCCTTCTCAATGAAAACCTATAATCAAACTTCAATTAACTTGTAGCCTTTGGTGGGATAGGAGAGCTTATGTGCCAGCAAGCTGCTTTAATGAAAAATAACAATCATCATTCTTTGCACACACAAGAAGTTAGCAAGAACTAGATCTACTAAATGCTTGTTGTGTATTAGCAAGGCTCTTACCACAATCCCAGCCAAAGTTCAGTGGCAAGTATTTTTCTCCCGAGACTGAGACAATGCTGTAGTGACTGGAAGTTAAAATAAGGGTGTCAAGAAATTAACTTTGGATTTTAGGTATCCGGCCTCTAACACAAGAGATCTCCTTCACTTAAAACAAGCAGAAAAATTTTATTTGACACACCAGCACACATTTTTCTATGCCTTATCATCCCTACAAATACAGTGCATATTTGCTGCTTGGAGATCTTCACCACATTGAGACCATTTCTATCACATAGCAAGCCTGATTTCTGGATTTGTGTCCTCCTTCAGTCCACATGAGAGAGAGCAAGAACACATCCACACGTTTGTGCACTGGTATGCAATGGTGGAAGAAGAGGTTGTCAAGGAATTGTACAGTTCTGAAGCCTTGAAAACAGTGACTGTCTCATCAAGTGGTGAGCAGCATCCCCAGCTGAGCCTCATGGAAAGGGAAAGCACATACTCAGAACTTGTTCGTAAATTTTTGTTTGAAAAATAACGCATACTGCTCTTCACTTTAAATTTGGCTACAGCAGTTTTCCCATAGCAAATACAAGCCACAAAGCCAAGCTCAGAACTGAAATACATCTTTCTTTTTAGAGAAGACCTGGGGCTTCCTGAAAAACCCACAAACGCCTCAGATTTAGCAAACTGAGAAAACATGCTGAGCAGAACTGCGAAGTCTTAGCTCCCTATTACCACATTTTCTATGATTCCTCAAAGAAATAACTTTTTCATATTTGAAACAAAAGTAGATTAACACAAACAATATGGCATCAACAAAAACAATCAAACTACTATTCCTTCATTTTTCATTGCCAAACATTTCACCTTCCTGCTCTATGAGTGAGGTCAAGAGACAATGCACCAACCTGCTTGTAACGGAAGGGCAAATGATTCCCACTATAGGAAAAACAATAGGGCTTTGATTAACAGGGATTTCATATAACACTGACACTTTAAAATAAAAAGCTGTTTCATTATTCTTAAATGAAAACCCATTTAAACAGCACACCAAGGCTTCTGCTCCTCAAATTAGTCACCAAAAGCTCCTCAGATCTCCTCACAGCATAGCAGCTGTACAGACTAGACCTGAAATCCCAGCTAGGAAGAGGAAAGAGTCTTATGTAATCTCACTCATGGCCCACAGACACGGAATACTGACTGCCATATAACAGTCAAATGTTTAAAAGGCTGCTCCTGTCTCCATACGCCTCTACAAGAGTCTGTACACAAGAGACATTGGCAAGGAAAAAGGAACCTGAAACACCAAGGGCTGTATGCTGACAGCAAGGTCTTTCCACCAAGAACTAAAGAAACCTCTTAACTGGAACATAAAATTCTTCCTCTTGATAAGTATATGTAGTTTGTGATCCTGAGAAATAGAACGCAACATTCCGGTTTGTTTTTCTCTAGTGTTCACCTTCCGGAGTTAGAGAAGCAGATCATTTGTCAACTCCTGTGTGGGGACAGCCAGCACTCCTACTCATCAAACCCTTTTGTTTTACTGAAAGTAATGCAATTGCTCTTCCTTGCCATCTGTATCTCAAACACATTTCAGATAACCAAACCCAGAAAACCAGTCATGATACCAAAACTGCAAGACTTCATTCAAACAAGTTAGATTAATAACTCTCACAATCCTTTTGCAAGCTTTGTAAGACATTTTGCAAACGAACATGCCGAGAAACACCTACCTCGGTCAGCCTTTATGGGGTCCTCATCCAAAGGGCCAAGGCTGAAGCAGAGGTAATTGCAACTGTGAGGTGTTAGAGCATCCCTGATGTGCAGCCCAGGGTAGCAGAGACAGCCAGCACTGCTGTGCAAGAGAGCAGAGCCCTGTGAGACAGCCCTGGGTGAAGCACTGCCCAGGCACACCGGAGCAGCAGTCACCCTGGGCATTCTTTCAAGGCTTTATTTCCATGCCATGAACTTAGATAAATAAAAATACAGTCATCATTATTTTTTTTCCTTTTTTGGTTTTTTGTAGTAGGAGGGAAAAATGGACCATGCATGCCCAGCTTACCCAGCCAAGCTCCATGCCTGCAGAGAAAGCAAATCATAGCCAAATGCTTTATGTGCACTTCAAGGGGAATAGGGCATAAACCAAAGATCTTTTAATCACTACTCTAATCTCCTGTTCATCAGAGAAGAGAATGCCAGAACACCATAAGAAACCTTTCTCTTATACAATTTCTGAACACATCATAGCAGAAGGTATGGGAAATCTAACACTAGCCAGCTTTCCATTAAGTTTCCTTAAAGTTTTGCAACATAAGGAGGTACAACTCAAAGGATTTCCAAGGAGCCAGACATAGTATGCCTCACTTCATTTCACCCAGCAAAGCTTGAGGGACTAATGCAGCGAAATACTGCAGAAGTGATAGGAAGCAAGACCTCAAAACTCCCTGCTAGCAAATAAAACCATGATAAATAGACAAATACCACTAGCACAGAGGAAACCTCTGCTGAATACCCTCAGGTCAAAATTCAGAGTTGAAACCCACAGCCCCTGGAAAGGGCCTCCTTTTTCTCTGCTTCACTTAAATTGGCTACTGGCCCTGACTGCTGAGGGCTCCATCTGTGCTGGCC